>NW_017306714.1:640723-819569 GCF_000935625.1 Nanorana parkeri
ATATATATATATATATTTTCAGCTCATATCATAAAATAAAAAATGCGGAACAAGGGAAAGAAGGATAAACAAAAGAAAAAACAGATTGTACGGTGGTCTAAAAACAGTATTGTCCCCTTATGCAGTAATAATAGCCTCTGTCTAGCTTTCTTTCTCATAAGAAAGTCCTTGGTATTAGTGCTGTCCTGAATACTATATGGGATTCCCATTTTCTGTTTCTGCATTTGTTTTTTTGGGATCTTCAGCTCCATCTTACAATAAATGTCTTTCTGTGAATTTCTGAACCGGCATCTGAGTTCAGGAAGCAGATTCTGACCCTGGATAGTGCCTGAACAGTGATGGCTCCAAACTTCTGGAGAGAAAAAGCAGATGAAGGATTTGTCAGAAGTACTATGATCTCTATAAGAAGTAATACCTTTGTGAGGATATCCCACCTGACTAATATAACCTTTGTAGTGTCTTGCGGGCGCTGTAGTAACTGGCGAGAGGCAACTCGTAGATACAAGTAGAAAATTAATTACCAGCACACCATCATATTCTTGATCACAAATGCCATTACTGACATTAGTTGATCATAGTATCAGAAGAATGAGGTAGCATTTCAAGACCACCCACAGTCCCTTTATCAGACAAGGTAATAACAAGTGCATAACCCAAACCAACTCATGGTTCATGGTTTATGCACTTGTTATCACATTGCCTGATGAAGGGTCCATGTGTGGTTTTGAAACTTTGCTTTATTCTTGTGATACTGTCAAAAAAGGTGTTTGGATGAAGAATATGATGGTGTCCAGGTAACTCATTTTCTACAACTACTAAATATCTGTCACACTATTTAACTTGAGTGCACTTAAAATAGTATTAAACTCAAACTTTTTTATAATATTGAACCCAGATCAAACAAATATAAATTGCCCAGCAAAGTATTTCTTTAATTTTTTACCCAAACACTTAGGCCTGGTCACACTGAGCGTTTTGTAGCGCTTTTTATGCCCTAAAAAACACTCAAAAGATATGCCAAAAAAAATCCCATTCATTTCTATAGCCTTGTTCACATCTGAGCGTTTTGTCGCAATGCGCCTATCGCTGGTAAAAGTACATGAGCCTTTTTAGGCATATTACAGCTCATTTTGGCCCCATAGCCTAATAGGAAACAGTTGAAAACCTGTGTTTGCTTATTCATGTCAATGAGCTACAATCTACTCACAAAAATGTGTGATCTGATTTATGCACATAAAACGCATGTAAAAACGTGCAAAAAGCACACAAACATGTGCAACACAAACGTGCATAGAAATGCACAAAAACGCTGTCGCCTAGGTGTGAACCCAGTCTTAGGCCTGGTTCACACCTGGGCATTTTACAGCGCATTCCTACATGCTGTAAAACGCTCAACATGTGAAAACCAATGATTGCCTATGGCCATGGGTCCCACCTGGGCATTTTTACAGCGCGTAGGAACGCGCTGCAAAATGCCCTAGGTCCAAAGAAGTACAGGAGCTTCTTTGGGGCGTTTTGCCGCGCGTTTCCATTGGTATTCCCGAATGTGGATCGGGAATACAGCGTACAGGTCTTACCTTGTCCGTGATCCCCGCTGTGTCTTTGGTGGCTGCCGACTTCCTGGTTCCGTCCCTTGCGAGCAGCCGCATCGCAGGGGGGCAGAGCCGGCGGGAAGTTTAAAAGTGAAAATAAAAAAATTACAATTAAAATAGAGAAAATAAAGGAAAAAAATAAAAAAAAATCATACCACCAGTGAAACGCGCGTTTCACTGAACAAAAAAACGCGAAAAAAAACAAGCTCAAAAACGAGCATTAAAAAACGCTCAGGTGAGAACCCAGCCTAACAGTCATCATGTTTCCAAACCGCTCCAATTCTCTCAGCTCGATTTCCCTGAACTTCCTGTCCAGTACACGATCACAAGGGACAGAGCAGTTTCCAGCAGTCGTCCATCTGCTAGCTTGGAAAAGGGAGGAGGGGTGAGCAGGGCATTGGCTTGTCTTGCTGTGCCTCTGTGTTTGTGGAGACACACAGCTTCCTAGTACACACATAAGGGTTGCTCCATAGGACCCTACAAAGAAAAGTAAAGACACCCTAAAACAGCATATCAGGGCAAGTACTTAAAGGAGAACTATGGGGTTAGGGCTTTTCCCCATAGTTCTCCTTAGGGTAACGGGAGGACACAAACTAGCGTCCTCCCGTTACCCTAAGCTCCGTATACCGCGAGCTACCGCTCGCAGTATACTGAGACGCCACAGCCGGAGCGGATCCCGACATCAATGTCGAGATCCGCCCAGCTGCGTGAGTGACAGCTGGCTCTGCCCTGTCAGAGCTCTCTCCCCTGTCACGGCAGAGAGCCGTGACAGGATCGGGAGGTGAGCGAACGCCGGTATATGTTCGCTCACCTCCCTATCTACTGAGCCGACCTGTGACAGTCTCATTGTCACAGGTCGGCTATAATTATGAGGTGAGTGAAAAGCACTCACCTCATAGTTCTCCTTTAAGGGACCAGCTGATTCTGCAGGAAATGAAAACTTTTAAACATCAAGGAGCAGCATCCATTGTAAGTGATTTCATCAGCATTTGAAATAGTAAAAAAAAAAAAACCTTCTGACTTTACCATATCTTTAACAAGGATAAACATTTTTGATATTAGATCCACACACAAAATAGAATTCACCCCTTGCACTTTTGGAAACTCCTTAATATAATATATCAAATACGCCGGAGTGATTGTGTTTTTTTGTGAACTGTTCTACATAACACAGAGCTGTGCTGGGACTCGATATGACTTCAGTGGCAGACAGACTCTCTGGAAAGACAATATGAGATCTGCATTATTCACTTTTAAATGAATGGCCCTGAAATGATTTGATATACTTATTCCCCAAATAGCTAGATTACTAATACTGTAGCCTGTATAATAGACCTTGAGCAACAAGTGCATTATCACAGCACTCTGGCAGTTGTGCGTTCAAGCATAATTACCCTATTTTTATAATGTATGCCTTTACTTTGCAAAATATAGTAAATACAAATGCCGAACACATAGAAATGGAAATTTTAATGGAGATAAATCATAAAAATTCAGGTTAAATAACAAGACTAACCTTGACTGTTTTGTCCTTGCATAGTTATTAGAATAAAAATGTATGTATAAGGCTAAATGTTTTCAGGTAGAAGACTTTTAATGTTTATAATCTTATTCTACAAATAATACATTAAAAGTTGTAGAAAGGAAGTTTTAGGTTTGGTTATTAAAGTTCAAATACAACAAAACACGTTGAAAGTTTTTGTTAAAAGTAGGAACCTCTGTTACGTTTTTATTGCTTGGTTAGATTTCCCACACGCTTGCTGCACTGGTGGCACCTCCGCTCTAGAGGTCTTAGATCCTGTGAGCCATTATGTTCTATACAGTTACAACACAGGAAAAGGAACACCAGAGTTTTCGAGAGATATTACACCATGGCTTGAAGATTGATAGAAATGTTTTATTTTAAATATCACCTATATTACAAATATACGTATAAAAATAAAAAAGGAGCAACGAGCAGTTGCGAGCAGTTTAAAACAATGTTAGACCAGGAGCATAAACACATTTGAAATATTAGACATATCCATTATAGATCAATACATTTAGTATATCCAATCCCTACGCGTTTCACAACTTGGCTTCTTCAGGGGATTGTGGCTTGCCCTAACAAGAGACAATGCATTTAATCAACACATATCCACATTTGACTAATAGATCTATTTCGATTGTATAGAGTGTACAGAGTGTACAGAGACGTGTGCCTGGGTATTTATGCCCAACGGAAAGAGTCCCACCACCATTCACACCAATGTATACCAATTACTCACCACCAAATGGGAGTGGCTTAATGTGGGTCGAGCTCTTTGTGTGGCATATAGGCGGGGATAAATACCCAGGCACATGTCTCTGTACACTCTGTACACTCTATACAATCGAAATAGATCTATTAGTCAAATGTGGATATGTGTTGATTAAATGCATTGTCTCTTAGGGCAAGTCACAATCCCCTGAAGAAGCCAAGTTGTGAAACGAGCAGGGATTGGATATACTAAATGTATTGATCCAAAATGGATATGTCTAATATGTCAAATGGGTTTATGCTCCTGGTCTAACATTGTTTTAAACTGCTCGCAACTGCTCGTTGCTCCTTTTTTATTTTTATACGTATATTTGTAATATAGGTGATATTTAAAATAAAACATTTCTATCAATCTTCAAGCCATGGTGTAATATCTCTCGAAAACTCTGGTGTTCCTTTTCCTGTGTTGTAACCATTTATATTGAAGGGGGAGAGATCACACCTGGGGGGCCATTGGGCTAGCTACTCACGACTGCCTTGCAAATGTTCTATACAGTGTTTATTACATGAGGATGCTGAGGGACATTCCATTGCTGGAGCGGAGGACGAAGCCTGCCTGCCCACAAGGTTCAGGTGAGTATTTCTTTGTTATTTTCAACTCTAGACGAAAACAAGCACTCACAGGGCTATTCACAAAAGGGTAAATAGTTTGGAGAAGGCAGGAGAAGTTAACAAACTAGGACAACATAGCTGATTTGGAACAATTCTCCAATTCAGCTCATTTTCCAGTTCAGCTATGTCGTCCTAGATTGTTCACTTCTCCTTCCTTCTCCAAACTCTTCACCATTTTGTGAATTAACCCTGCTAGTCCTTGCAGTGAGGAGGTAGCCCCACTGCAAGGGTTAAAAAAAATTGTGCCCTGAGTTTTCCTTTAACCACTTCATGCTTGCTCACGTAAATACCCATCACCCGTTTGAAGTGGTTATACCAAGAACACGGCTGCTGGTACCGTTTTAGGCGATTGCTGTTTCTATACAAGCCTGTAAGTAGACATCTGCAGAGGAGGGCAAAAAGCATAAATGCCCTTAACCTCTAAACTTAGCCAACTGCCATCATGCAGGTAGACACAAAGAAAGGGTAAGTGAGCAAGAAAACCTGAAAAGCTAGCCATGGATTCTAGGGGGATTAAATAAAGTCTGTTTGTAAAATAAATAAGCATGTCATTAAAGTGACGTTAAAGTCAAAAATCCCCCCTCCCAAAATGCTAGCGTAAGGATTCACCTTCAATGATGCCTCTTGATCCGATCATCTTCTTCTTTCCAGTAGTTTTCAGGAGTCCCTCCAGCACTGGCGCCGGTCCGCATACACGCTGCCGGGCTGCCTGCATTGACTTACACTGTGTCTCTCCTCTTCTCCCGGCCGAAGATCTCTACTGCGCATGTGCCCGCCCCATGATCCTTTGCGGCTGCCCGAGAATCTTCGGACGGGAGCGCTCGGCGGAGACACCTATGAAACCTATTTTGTTCTTTTTTTTATGTTTTTGCATATATGTACTGCTTGCTAGCAGTAGATATACGCAAAAACATGAAAGGGTTTAATGATCCTTTAAAGGTCTGGAAGGTTTTTGTACGCAATGACCACATTCTTTTGTATAATCTGGCAACCCTGTTGACACCCAAAATAGTAATCAATTTTAGGAATATATTTTTTGAGTTTGTAAAGGGCAGTGCTATTTTTTTTTTTTCCTATCTTGGGTGTACTCACCTATTAAGCACAGCTGCTTTTAGAGTGTTATTTGATTCCTAGCGCAGTTTTTTTCTATCTGTTGACACCTTGGGCAGAAAAAGATCTTTCATGTTCTGTTACCTGCCCAGACTGTGTAGAGCAGATAATGCAGAAGAGTGTCCTCTGTAGAAGCCTTTCTCAAAAAGGGTGCCTTCCGGCTCCCTTAGGGGTGCCTTGCATTTTTAACACAGTATCATGTCTTTACATGGTGAAGGCAGACTTCTGATGTGAAGGGTGCTCCTAATCTGAATTGGGGCTTTTATGTGAAGGATGGACTCTTGCGTGAAAGGAGAGAGCTCTTGATGTGAAGGGAGCTCTTAATGTAAATGGGGACTACTGATGTAAAGGGGAACTCTGATGTGAATGGGGGCTCCTGATTTACAGGAGGGACCCTGATGTGGAGAGCGGCTCCTGATTTGAAGGGGGACTCTGATGTGAAGGAGGAAACCTTGTTATTTTATATTTTTGCATCAGGTCTCCCCTTAGAATACATATCTGACCCACACCTGGGAGAAAGGTCTGGTATGGATTTTGGTAAGGGTCTGGTATGCAGTTTGTAGGGGCCACACATTGTTTTTTTTACTTTTACAGTTATGTTTCATACATTTTAGACTGGGGTGCCTCAAGATTTTTCATACTTTTGAAGGGTGCTGTGACTGAAAAAAGATGTTGAAAGAAGAAATGCTGATCTATAGCAGACAGCAGCAGTCAACATCTCCCACATTGCCTGTACTATGCAGCCTGTCAGTACTACATAGATTCATGCTGTATAGTGCAGGATGTTTCTGACAGGATTCAGGAGTCATCGAACTGATATCTCTATAGTCACTCCTGTCACTGGGCAGTGTCAGCATTTACCTCAGATTGGATTCACTTCTGGATTATCTTCAGCCTTCATTTTGGATCTTTTGACCTGCTCCCTGCCCACCCTCCCCTTTGCTCTATTTTTTCTTGTTGTAGTCAATCTATAAGGGGTAATGTCGCCCACTTTGTGGGGACAGTGTTTGGTAAACAGTAATTTGATTGGTGTAAGTTATTGCTGCTTGAGTCTTGATGACTAAGCATGGCGGTCCGTGAATAAAGTTTTGTAATAAAGGTTAAAGTCTATTTATTGGTTACATTTATTAAAACCCAATAAAGGGGCCATGGCCTATAGTTTTTCCCTAATCTTTGTTGTGTTTTACTTTATTATTTAGGTTTATTGATATGGTATGATGGGTGTTAATTGTGTGTACAATACCATGTGCAGGTGCTGGGCTGCTCAGCAGTCTGATATTATTATCAGGTGGTGGAGAGAGCATTCCAACATGTGTGAGTCTGAGGGACCCCGAGAATTAATTAAAATCCTAGGACAGTCCCACGGAATTTGGGAAGGTTGGGGGGGTGTCCTAATTTAAAACTGAAATTCGTGGGGAAAAAAAAACATTTTCTCTACATTTGCTATGTAAATATGAAGTGCTTCTATTGATGCCAGTGCCATGAGTGGCTGCTGCTATATTCATGTTTTTTCAGCCTCTACAGTACTGTAAGCGCCAAACATTCCACGCTGAGACAGTTCCGGCTATAGTACAGCTCTGATAGTGGCCTCTCCACCTCAGTCATTCAAAAAATGCTCTGTATTCTTTTCACAGAGTACAAGGCATTCTGTGATTGCACAAGGAGAGATCATGATGTTCATCTGCACCTCCTTCATTCACATGATCACAGAATTAATCATGCATTTTTAGGAGCAAAGACAACAGTTGATAGGGTAGCAAATGTCAGGCTTCAGGTGACTTCTATCACCTAGAGAGTCAGACTCCTGCAAATTGGTGCTACGTAAGGAAGCAAATAGAAATGTTTAATACATAAATCTGTACTATGCTAAATCTGAATATTTAGATTCCTATATAGGTCAAGTCATGACTGGTTTTCTTGAACACCGTAGCTAGGTTGCTTAAAGTCCCATTCATATGCCTGAGGAAAAATGTACATCAGGGTGAGTTGTGCGATATAGCTGCATATTGCTGCACGTGTTTAGGTGGTAACAAGCCATGAATGTTTTTTGAGCAAAGGACTACAAATTGGTTTTCTTTTTTGCGCTTTGCCCACTGAAATTCTAAATACGCCAGTTTATTTTGTTTGGTTTGGTTTTTAAAGCGAGAACAAAGAACGTATGTGACTCTGACTGACATATCTGATATAAGTCTATCGGATATTTAAAGGATGTACGCTTTATCCTGCTCGGCTCACATCATTTATATTGGAGGCCAGCACTCTGCTCCTCTCTCACAAGCCTTACAAAGGACCCTGTTCAGCTAAGTATTCAGTGTCTTTCTTCTATGCTCTGCAGAAAGCTTCCTGGCATCAGCCTGCCTTGCAAAGTTTCTAGTTTGTATTCTGTCATGGCTCTCTCCAGTCTGGTGCTTACGCTGCTACAGACACAAGCCATTAAGGAGAGGGCTTTCAGAATGTACCAGCGTTTTATTCTTAAGCTACAGTACTTTGTTTATTCATTGCAAAATTGTAGGTGTCGAATGATGGATTGATCCATCTAATATGCTAAAAGGAAGAAGGCATCGCACCGTGTGCTTGCAATAATAAAACAATTGCAGCACCAGTTATCAGAGAAAAGATCAGCAGACAAAACTGTGATTAACTGCTGAGAATAGATAAAAATGGAAAGACAGGGAGACAGCAGATAGATGGTCAGAGAAGTAGATAGATAGATAGATAGATAGATAGATAGATAGATAGATAGATAGATAGATAGATAGATAGATAGATAGATAGATAGATAGATAGTTGTAAAAATAGTTTTGTATAGAAAAATATTTACATGTAAAAGAGAAACAGATTTAAAAAATAAATGTCTTATAGATGGTTTTTTTTTAGTTTTGGTGCCAAGGGCCTTAAAGCAAGAACTGATGGCTTAGGACAATATCCGATGTCCTGTATTCCTTATTTACATTCCTGATGCAAATGGGCTTAATCATAAGGTATAAGAGCTAGGGATGTCATGATACCATTTTTTCAAGACCAACTACAAGTAATTTCCCTCAGGTACTTGCCGATACCAATTACCAATACTTTTTCTTAAAAGGACATATGACATTTTTTCTAACACAATACAGACTAATGATTTTAGGGATGCAAAAAAATGACTAAAAGATGAATCAGCGCACTACTGTGATTATAATGGAGAAGAAGAAGAATTCAAATAAAAAATGATTACTATGAACAATGATAACCGGACGAAACGCATAGCCGTCTGTTAGCCGTCCAGTGTACTCTCACCCCATTCTACACCTCGCTGTGACCACTTTCCTCATAGTTGTTCTGTCCCTTGCTAGACACATTTCTACTGGAAGTGCCTGTCGGCACGAACGCCCCCTGCTCAGCTGCCACGGCTCAGCCTGGCCAGCTTATGGCGTGTTACCTATCATTTTCTATCTTGGATTCTTTGTGTCACATTTAGTTTTTTGCTACATCGGTGATAGCATCACCGAGGATCGCAAGTCTCCCACACACACATATATATATACATACCCTGTGATTTATCAGACACTCTTTCCAACTTTCACTTCATATGGATGATTTATATATTTTTTACGTCTCCACTGATGTTATACAAACCACTCATCCTTCTCTATAGGATCACCATCGCCTCCATCTAACAGTGAGTCCCTGCATCTTTTTACTAGGGCTGGTACTGAATAAAATGTTCATGTTCGATTAATCACATGTTTTTGTTAATCGATTAATTATAACGCACATATAGATCCAACTACATTGGCCTATACACATACAGCACAGCAATGAAGTAATAAAATGAACTAGGATCACACTAATCCAGCACGTTATTAATCTCACGTGCCCCACTCAATATGGACGCCGCAACTCAGAATAATAACGTGCTGGATTAGTGTGATCCTAGTTCATTTTATTACTTCATTGCTGTGCTGTATGTGTATAGGCCAATGCCTTGGCTGGCGCTCGTGCAGAAAGTTTCTTGGACAAACTCACCGGCCCAAGTGGCTCCGTCGGCTAACAAAGGGAAGGGGGGAGGAGTCCGGTGACGTCGATGTCCGTGACGTCACGTGACCTGTGTTTTATCCCATCAATGAATGCAATGCTGGCTCTCCAGTTGTCATGTTTTTTCCTATTTAACCCCTTTGTGACGGGAGACGTACACTGTACGTCCAGCCACAAAGGGACCAAATGACTCGTCACGTAAACTGTACGTGACGAGTTATTTGCTGCTTTAGAGGGCTGTTAACTGCTGAGAATTAGCTTTTAACATTCATTAATGGATGCCCTTACTACAGAGGCATTCATTAATGAAAGGGTTAACCTTTTTCAGACACCCGATACCTTAATATCGGGTGTCTGAGAGTCAAAGCAGAGCGGCCGGCAAAAGCTTTTGCCGGCATTCTGACAGCTCGTTGAGAAAGTGAGGCGTTAGACACACATATGTGATATAAATATATAGCCCTATCTGTCCTCTAAAAAACAATATATAATGTGTGTGGGTGTACTTTCTAAGAAAGTATATTACTGACGTGGAAGAATCACACAGCAAAAATGTCAAAAGTGTGTCAGTCATTTACGAACAGAAACTAAAAACAAGCTCAGTCATGAAGGGGTTAAAGGGTCAGCCTACCAAAAACTAAAATCTCGCTTTCATGAGAACAGCGGTGCACTAATTCACCACCAGTTCTTATAGTTTTCATGAACTGTGACGGTGAGACCTCTGATCTGAGTTCCACGTTTGTCCACCAGCCATGACTATAACATGGTAGCTTCATGCTACATGCTGGATGTTATTTTACAATATGAATAATATAACAGCAGGTGGAGCAGCACTTCAATTCCATGGTGAAAGGCTAAGCTTGCAGTCTGACAGGGAAATTGTGCAAATGGAACCCCAAAGAGAGATGAACTGTCCATGTGTGGTTTTAGGGCTTGTATACATGGATGTATCTCTTTGTACTGGTCCTGACCATTCAATTCCTTCGCTGAAAAGGGTAGCTAGATTAGCACTATATATACACCTAATTAATTCACTGTCTTGCTTGATAAATCTTCTGCAATGTGTTTGCAAATTATTTCTCACCTTCAACAAAGTCCATGGTTCTGAACCGGCCCAAGTGGCTCCGTCTGCTAACGAATGGAAGGGGGGAGGAGTCCGGTGACGTCACGGACATCGATGTCACCGGACTCCACCCCCCTTCCCTTTGTTAGCCGTCACGGACATCAACGTCACCGGATTCCTCCCCCCCCCTCCCTTCGTTAGCAGACGGACTCACTTGGGGAAGGGGGAGGAGTCCGGTGACGTCGATGTCTGTGACGTCACCGGATCTCCAACGGAACTCCCAGGAGACCCGGAAGCCGGCGGAGAGGTGAGTACCGATCAAAAGAATTTTAATCGATCAAAAAAATTAACGATTAATCGAGGAATTAATCATTAATTTCCGCAGCCCTACTTTTTACGTATACATTGGTTTACAACAACTATACCACTATAAATAGTTTCCCAGGTAGTAGCGTTCCTTCCTTTGTGTTTTTAATGATTGTAGGGCAGTTTCTTTATCATTATGAAGAACTGTAACTCAATCCATGATTATACTTTTCCTGCTACAAAAAATAATTTTAACCAAAACGGTATTTGACCGTGCTAAGAAGCACTTCTCATTGGTCAGCGCGGTTACCTGACTGCACTGACTAATGAGTGCTTGCAATTTCCGAGTGAAATTCAAAATGCATAGCGCAGGGCTGCACTGGATGGCAGTATGAGGTACAGATAGTAACTTGGGAAAGTGAACTTCCCCTTTAATGTGCATTGTGCGTGCTAGAGAGGACACAGTGGAATGAGGGCATCGCTCAGCGTACACACACACACAATGCCCTACACATGCGTTTATTCGCAGTCGCATTTTTTTAACATGGAACTCCAGGCAGAAAGTAAATTCAATCCCAAATTAAGAAATACTCACAGAAGACAAATTATATTTTCTAGCCATTAGTGATGAGCCGAACACTCCCGTGTTTGGTTGAAATTCAAACTTTCTAACATGGGGAAAGCTTGTATTCGAACTTGAACTCATTGCAACTCTATGGGGGTTGAACATTGAAAATCAAATGTCCCCATTTTTAAGTCTTATATGCAATTTATTGGCCATAAAAGGAGTATGGGGTACTGCCTGGGGGACAGGAATCAATGAAAAAATTACTTTTAAAAAATACAGTTTTTAAAGGAGCAGTGATTTTAACATCGCTTAAAGGGTAACAATAAAAGTGAAAAATTCCTTTAAATATTGTGACTGGGGAGTTGACCCGATGACCGCCGTCCCGTCGCTGCGACAAACACCCGCCGCAGAATGGCACTTTAACAGTTCCCGGTAACATATAAACATTTGGGAGGAGCTAACAGTGACAGCTAGCTTCACCCAACTGTTTACATTTGAAACAGGTGAGCCATGATTGTGCAGAGTCCACATGACTTTGCCCAGACATGGCTCTCACTGTTCTCTGTGCCCTGATTGGGCAAAGTCTTGCACCTGGCCTGTGGTTAGTGTCTTGTGCGCGGTGCTCGGAGGGCGAACAGCCCACTGGACACCCTGATAGTTTGTGTATTCGCAAACACGAACTGCCAATGTTCGAGTCGAGCTCACGATCAAGCCCAACCCTATTAGCCAGAGCTGTTTCTTTCTTCTTTTGGATAGAGTAGGAAAGGATTGGAATTACTGTCTCTGTTCCCACTCGGGAGCTTCACCCTCTCTATATGTCCAGGTGACCATTGTCACATAGACTAAAAGTGGGTCAAAATCCAAATTTATCAGTTCTCTTGAGGACCAATGGAGAGGAAGTCTTCCAACGGAGACACTTGTTCTGGTGACAACTAAGAAAGGATTTAACTTACTTTAGGTTTCTTCTTAATTTCCCGTGCCAAGAAAACCAAGGGCAATTTTTTACTCTAAAGGATCCTGGTACTAGGATAGGGACGCAGCATTAACCAGATACTTCCTCTTTCATTGAGTCATATTATAGTTAACAGTTCACAAGTTTGGTGAAACATGCTTGATGTCATGCTGTTTATGAACCTGTGATAAGAATCTATAAATAATTGGCATTGTCCTCTATTAACATATGCTGTTTGATGGCTTTGAATCTCAGTGTGCCCGGCTGATTTGCAGCAAAGACTTCAAAGACTATAAATTCATTATATTGACAATAAAGTCAATTGGCTGCCAGTGGAGCTTTAACATTCCCACCACCGCAATGCTTAGAGACAGCTTTGCAACTTTGTTGCATTGCAGAGGGCAAATTCCTCATGGCAATGAATGTCACAGGCATGTGGTATTGATACCATTGATAGAACTACAGTTTTCAATATTGATAGATAAGTTAGGAATGTAAGTGGGCATTAAGCATGTCATGTCAATCTTTTCAATGCAGTGGGATTGGATGACGTTCTGCTGTGCACCTTAGGAAACTATGTTCCCCGTCTCTGCATAGAAAAGTGTTACCATCATCTTTTGCAGGGCACAGAAGAGGGGTGACACCAGAAAAAAAAGAAATTCTGCCAATGTTTTCAGTGGTGTCACCGACTTGGAAGGTCATAGCTCTTAGCAGCAGATCCCACTGAAAATAAAAGAATCAGACAATAGAAAAAGAGAATAGGATAAGAGATTAAGGCACCATGCACACAGCCCCCCTGTGTTTAACACAGGAGAAGTTATCAGGATATAACAACTTTTATGCATCCCAGATCTCTTTACCTGCGTTTCAGATGTTCCAGAATTCAGTCACGTTTACATGCATTTAGCCATGTAAAACCAGGCTAAGCAGTCCCAAGCCTTAGGAAATTCTTGTTGGTGTAAATGCAGCTATACTGAATGCACCTACGCATTGCTAAAGCTTTAGGTGTGCATTCAGCCTAATGGGAATACCCTCCATCCATCCCTCATTTGGAGGGACTGTCCATCTTTCAGAACCAAATTCCTCAGTCCCACTTTCCTACTCCGTTGTCCCTCTTTTGGTATGATCTACAGATATCTACGAAAAGGTACTATTTTTATAGTTCCCCAGTCTGCTTCCACACTCCATCCTGACACTAATTGGCCTGGTCCTGGGTCCCCCAGAGGAGCAGGGAACACCAAAAACCATGGCGGGGGGCACCACCTATGCAGACTGCTACAAGTGATCTGAGCAGCTGTACAGACGCCCAGACCACTTGTAGAAAAAGAGAATCACCTGCTAAAAATAACAATACCAAGATGCAGCAGCAGCCATGATATTGGAATAACTACTTCTGGACCAGGAGGTAGAGCGGTCTTGAAGTAGGTAAACACACCGCCTTTAACGGCAGTCAATCAAAGTGATTTGGGAGTGATCATTGGACGCTCCCGAATCACTATTGGCTGTTTCCAATCTTTCTTGGATGCGAGGCAGATAGTAACAACGGAAAAGCAGCGGTAGCGATTACTGATCTTCCTGCTGCTCGTTTCTGTTCATGACTGTCTGGGGCCAACATCAGTCATCAACGTGATTTTTGTGATGACGGTCCCGAACCGTTATGGGTCTCCAAGGGGTTAACTTCAAAAAGTATTTTTATGCACTAAAACCTTCATCTTATATCTTAATGATCTAATATGCTATTTGGAAAAGCCATATAAAGAAAAAGTAATGGTGAAAACAACAATTCTGAGTTTGGCATATCAATTCTGAATGGTCTGCATAACTGGGGGTCTGGCTGAGGTGTGTCCATTGCCTAAATACATTGAGGGGAATTTATCAAAACCGAAGCAGACAAAATCTGGAGCAGTCGTCCTCAAAAGCCAATCAGCATCTCTCTTTTTAAAATTTTACCTAAACAAAACTGAAGGTAGAAGCTGATTGGTTACTATGGAGACCTGGTCCAGTTGTTATAAAGTCCCCCCATTGTGCTGGAAGGTGTCCCTCTTTCTCATCTCAAAAAGTTGGGAGGTATGGTTATGCCCGGAGTTCCTAGTGAAATTTTATCACATGAGGTCAGCTTATACTTTCAATTCCTGATTCACAGCACCAAATACTTTTTTTTTACCATATTCCTATATATTTGTGTATACAATACTCACAGTGTGTTGTCATGTCCTATTTTAATGAAATATCCCTCAGGATCCCACACTGTAGTGTTTTATATTTTGTGCTGTTTCACTCCCGCATGTTTTGTTGTCTCTCTAATCACATAAACTCCCCTGCATTGCTCGATAAAGGAAAGTCTGGGTGAAAGAGTGTATAATTAGTGGTCTGCTCGCAAAGCAGTGCTCTTCTCATGGATCATTAATTTGAACTTGATTATTTCAGCTCATAACATTTGCAATCCAGGCACACAATGAAGCCATTATACATAAACAAGTGTCAAAAAACACTGCCTTATAAAGGACGGAGTGGATGCACAAGGCGCCGATGGCTTACAACTGCTATGCGTGCAGGGGAGGATTTTCTTAGCCTGCCAGTTTTATTCCTTGTATGTAAGACATTTTGGATGCATTCTTACCCATATTTACAAGCAGCTGTTTGCCAAAGAACCTTCTGTGTAGAAGCTACACAGAGCAATAAGCCTTGCTACAAGTGTAACACATTTAAACTGGAGATTTATTTTTATGTTTACTAAGACATATAAATTAAATCCTGTCTTGAACAAATCTTGGCTCCCTCAGGAGTAAATCCCTTTAGTCCAGTCACAATAAAGGGAGGTATTTACAGCCATGTTCAGCTAATATAAGTGAACACAATGAGATTAAATGATAAGAAGTTCATCACATGAATCCAAAAGTAACAATGGAAACAGATGAGTGACTAGTCTCCAGGGAACCCGGTTCAGCACCCCCAAACAATCAGTTGTAAGTATACATACATTTAAAAGTTACTAATGGAAAAAAGGTGAGCGACTAGAACCCAAGGATTTGGCTAAAGTAGAACTCCAGGATTTGATTTGATAATTTCAATAGTTTTTTATTGGGTAATTTTGTACCAAAAAGTGCAGAACAATAAACTAGGTCGGGTCAGGACCAACATTTCAGAAAAATAAAAGTTTTGTGAAATAAATAATAAAGAAAGCCAAGGTAAGCATATTCGCAATATAAAAGAAAGGTCAAAGAACACAACTTCTTATATCAGTGGTCACAAAGGACAGAAGATATCATGGAGGAGGCAAATTAGGCTGAGACCATAGAAACCAAGGGTGCCGTTTTCTAAGGAGGTTCACCAGTGTATCATTGCGTTTCGCCAGTACACGCTCATATTCGCAATGCAGTCGTAGTATCTGCAAAGTATCTGAGGTATTGACAGCCATTGAGCTCTTCCAGTGTCTGGCTATTGTTACTTTGGCTGCCAGAAGAATATGAATTACAATACATCTAAGATGGATACGATAATTCTCGATACCCAAATGTAACAGAGCCAAGCCGGGTGTGGGGACAGAAGGACAGCCAGTAACAGTTGCTATAATTGGGAAAACTTTGTTCCAAAAACTAAACTAATAAGTGTGGAGCAAAGTTCCCGTGTGTCCACAGCCCCTCCAGCACTCCGAAGAATTGGTAGGAGACATTTTGGCCAAGCTAAAGGAGTTAAGTACCAACTGAGCAATGTTTGTTTGTGCTAGTTGTCACATATCCACACACTTAGTGGCTCTGTAAGTTTCCCTAAAGGTAAGTAACCATTGGGACTCGGGGACAGAGATGTCTATATCTCGTTCCCAGGCCAAAATACAAAAATGTTTCACAAATTTTAGTTTGTCTTGAAGAAGTAAATAAGAAAACAAAAAAGATATTGCCTTAGTTTGTGATGAAGAGGACATATAGTGGGAAATGACTTTTTTTAACTGCAATATAAAAACAAGTTAGGTCGGATGAGGTGTTTGGCATGTTAATGTGTATTTCCACTTTTGCAGTTGTAGCCCCTATATACATGTGTTGCTACGTGACTAACAAATATCCTGATTGTAAATAGTTAACTGAACTTTACACTTTCTGGGCTGGGGCTTTGAACTTTCTGGGCTGGGGCTGCTGAGCGCGGTCAGTCCAGAGAACGCTATGAAAGAGACAGAGCTGTGTGGCTGCTGCTGGCGCAGAGGGGCCACAGACTTTGTGTGGGTTATTTGGGAGAGCACAAGCAGACAGAAGAGCCTCCGGATAGAGACACTTTAGCTTGGTCTGCTGTGCTCAGTACAACTAGACGATCACTTTACGGTCCGACAACGTGTCATCATCACAGCGGGGATATTGCGGCCTGGACGAACAGCCGAGCCCGTGCAGTAAGAGATTCCAAGGCCTAGCAATCCGCGGGAGGCCTACAGGTATCTATGGAGAAAGTTACTCTGCATCATCCATTGACCGGGGATCTTTTTAAAGGGACCGCAGATGACTTCAGGAACAACACTAATTTTGGCTTTAGAGAAAGTAAACCGGAGTTTTACTGCACACCATACAATGGAGACCGTTGATAGTGATGGTGCTCGTAGCAATGTCCATGGATGGCGCCATGCGAATCCAAGGATTGAGCAATGAAGATGACCAGCATACAAGAAGTGGAATGAATCCAAAAGTTCTTTTAGCCGAAGGGCTGACTGATCTCCACGCAAATGACAGCAGGGCAGAGCCAGCCATGATCTTACGGCTTGCTCCGCCCAGTTGTAATGACAAATCAGCCCAATTGTTTTTCTTTTGCTGGTATCTGTCAGATGCTTCATTATGCGGAGGGAGTCTGACGCATACGGTCGGGTCGTCGTGTGGTGTTTTTTTTTTATTATTTTACATTTTCTTTCTTTCTTTTTTTTCTTTTCTTTAAACTATCTTTATTTCGGCTATTCACTCACCGCCTTTCGGCTCCTTTGAGAATAGGGGCAAGCGGCAGCGAGTGCAGAGCTGATTTTAGCCGATGTATGGTTGATTTTAGCCAATGTACGGCTGATTTTAGCCAGAAGTGAATAGCCGAAGAGGGGCAGCAAAGTGACTAACCCTGTAAGTGTGGGGTTCCTTTATGATGATGCACCTTGAAGAAAGTCTCTTCCCCGACAGTTTACTTTATCCAGCAGACAATACTGCAAATCAATGGTCTTTATGTATCCTTTGTACGTAGCTGAACAGTCTTCCCCTGAATGCGTGATGCAGTATATTAAACTCTCCTAATGGGGTAACTGCAGATGTAACTGTTCTGTATGATAGTGAAGTAATATGATTTTAGAATTCTCCAGTCACTGTAGCACAAGGAACTTCTATGCAAAGACCATGTGGCACTTACAGTATAGCAGTCAGCTTTCCTCAGTCCTAATAGGCAGACAGAAGAATGAGGTGGAATCCGCTCTAGCTTCTGTGCGATATCCTCTAGGCCAGTGGTTCTCAACTTGTGTAACCTCGGGACCCACATGTTTCCTTGGTCATTAAGGCGTGACCCAAAAATGATTTCATTTCTGAAACATTTTAATTTATTACACAAAACAACTTGTGCAGTATTCAGCAATATATATTTTGCTGAAAGTAAATGAATTAAAAAAAATTAAAGAGTTTATAAAGAATAAAAATTAAATATTTAAAAAAATTAAAATAAAAACGTGTGGGGGTGGCGGTTGCGGGGTACAGTTCCAATGGATGTTTATATAATGGGAGGTGGGGGGGGAATGTCTGCCACGGGCGCCCATAACTCTGGTTACGCCACTGATACTGATGGACATTATGTGGGCTTGGAATACATAATGTCCATCAATGTACCCTGTCCTAATGTCCCCTGTCAGTGCAGAACCTGGAGGGGGTGGTGAGGGTGTCTGTATGGGGAAGGGGGGGCATTAGCAGGGAGAACAACAAGACTTTGACTAAAGAATTCACATATCATATATTCACTTATCTCTCTAAAGTCTCTCTCAGTTATCCATTTCCAAGCTCCTTTGCAGAACATTCCTCCCTCTGATGTCGCACTCTCTGCAGGCTGGCACGTGTCTCTCCCTTTTCTGCAGCCATCCCATAGCGATAAATTGCAGTGGCCATTTTGGAATAGTCTGAATCCATTGCTGGCAAGCTGTTAGGAACAGAGTCCTTGTGAAATAGTAAACAGTTGCTGCCACATAACAGATGAAAATGTCAGTTTTGCAAAGTGAAACAGTTCTGCTGCACACCTACTCAACAGGTAGCATAGCAAATGTCTCTGAAGTGGCTAAACACTGAAGACACACTGGGGGGAATTAATCAAAACTGGAGCAGACAAAATCTGGAGCAGTTGCCCATAGCAACCAATCAGCGTCGCTCTTTCATTCTTAAAGCTTAACTGAATTTACTAAAGAGAGAAGTTGATTGGTTGCCATGGGCAACTGCTCCAGATTCTGTCTGCTCCAGTTTTGATAAATTCCCCATACTGTCATTTGGCCACCCCTCCTCTTCCCTTGCCCATTCACAGAACAAAGTGAGGGGAATTTATCGAAACTGGAACAGACAGAATCTGGAGCAGCTGTGCATGGCAACCAATCAGCAATTTTTTATGTCACATGGCATTTGTAGTTTTAGGATAAAATACACTAAAATTAAATTTAGTGCACAGAAACAGAAGATAATACCCACATTTTTGGTAAAATATAAAAGATGGGGTGCATGTCGGGTAAGCCTCCATTCACATTGAGCGGTTCGCAAATCGCACGTTTGTCGATTTGCATTTTGCGCGATATCGCGTGATTTGTCGCGTGATATCGCGCAAATGCTTGCATTGAGCAAGCTTGAATCGCGGCAAAATCCACTCCAAAAAGGGTCCTGCTGTAGCGACACACGACCCGCAACAGCAGGACCCTTTGCCCCATTGCCAAGCATTGGAGTGCGATATCGCGCGGTAAATAGCCGCGATATCGTGGGAATTACCGCGCAATAAATCGCTCAATGTGAACGGGGCCTTAATAAATACCAAACATGTCAAGCCTTAAAATTGCGTGTGTTTGCAAAATCGCAAAAAAACTACCATGCCTAAAATTGAACATAGGCGACGCTTTAAAAGCGTTTGCTGCTCATCAGTTTAGTGTTATCAGTGATTAATGGCCCTAAAATTTTTGCTCACACTGCGACGTTCGCAACGATATGTAACATGTTTAGCGCAATTTTCGTTTTTCCACGCAGGCGCACTGAAGCGTGTTTGCGTTGTATATGTGTGCATGTGGGGGGCGGGGGACTGTAAAAAATGTTGTTTTGCATTTTTAATTTTTTTAAATATGTTACGTTAATTTTTGCAGCAGCAGTCGTGTTCTTGGTATAACCACTTTAAGCGGATGATGTGTATTTACGTCAGCCCGTGTGAAGTGGTTACAGCAGAACACCATCCAGAAATAACAAGATCAGAATTAAATAGAGAACTATAAAGAATGATAAAACCTGCTTTTGCTGCCGGCTTCATGCCAAAGAATCCACTGCAGTATTTTGTATGCCATTAGGTGCCCTCCATTTGATGTTCAGCATCATTCAATCCACTTCTTCTGAGCCCAGGTCATCTGGACCCACCACAGCCTGTGACTGGACAGTGAAAGGAGAAGCAGCACAATGATGAGCTCTCTGTCATTCTGCTATCTCTTGCTCTCAACAATCTTCTTGTCAGCACATATTTGGCTCCTTGTGCTGCACAGGGACTGCAAGAGGCTGACACCAGGACAAATTCAGGTTCTTACACTTCTTCCATTCATCATGTGTTTCTCAGGTTACACTGTCACCCATTCATTCTTTGGTTCTCAGGTTACACTGTCATCCATTCATCCCTTGGTTCTCTGGTTACACTTCTTCCATTCATCCTGTGGTTCTCAGGTTACACTGTCACCCATTCATTCTTTGGTTCTCAGGTTTTACTGTCCTCCATTCATCCGTTGGTACTCAGGTTACACTGTCATCCATTCATTCTTCCTTGGTTCCCTGGTTACACTGTCACACATTCAGCCTTTGGTTCTCAGGTTACACTGTCACCCATTCATTCTTTGGTTCTCAGGTTTTACTGTCCTCCACTCATCCGTTGGTACTCAGGTTACACTGTCATCCATTCATTCCTTGGTTCCCTGGTTACACTGTCACACATTCATCCTTTGGTTCTTAGGTTACACTATCCTCCATTCAGCCTTCGGTTCTCAGGTTACACTGTCATCCATTCATTCCTTGGTTCCCTGGTTACACTGTCACACATTCATCCTTTGGTTCTCAGGTTACACTATCCTCCATTCATCCGTTGGTACTCAGGTTACACTGTCACCCATTCATCCTGTGGTTCTCAGGTTTTACTGTCCTCCACTCATCCGTTGGTACTCAGGTTACACTGTCATCCATTCATTCCTTGGTTCCCTGGTTACACTGTCACACATTCATCCTTTGGTTCTTAGGTTACACTATCCTCCATTCAGCCTTCGGTTCTCAGGTTACACTGTCATCCATTCATTCCTTGGTTCTCTGGTTACACTGTCACACATTCATCCTTTGGTTCTCAGGTTACACTATCCTCCATTCATCCGTTGGTACTCAGGTTACACTGTCACCCATTCATCCTGTGGTTCTCAGGTTACACTGTCACCCATTCATCCTGTGGTTCTCAGGTTATGCTACCATCCATTCATCCTTTGGTTCTCAGGTTACACCTTTTCCATTCATCCTGTGGTTCTCTGGTTACACTGTCACCCATCCATCCTGTGGTTCTCTGGTTACACTGTCCTCCATTCATCCTTTGGTTCTCAGGTTACACTGTCACCCATTCATCCTGTGGTTCTCAGGTTATGCTACCATCCATTCATCCTTTGGTTCTCAGGTTACACCTTTCCCATTCATCCTTTGGTTTTCTGGTTACACTGTCCTCCATTCATCCTGTGATTCTCAGGTTACACCTTTTCCATTTATCCTGTGGTTCTCAGGTTACGCTGTCATCCATTCAGCCTTTGGTTCTCAGGTTACACCTTTTCCATTCATCCTGTGGTTCTCAGGTTACACTGTCATCCATTCATCCTTTGGCTGGCTCTGCCTCTAGATAGGCAGAGCCAGCTGCCACTCACGCAGCTGGGCGGATCCCGTCATCTAAGGCCCCGTTCCCACTGCGCAATATGCAAATCGCGCGTTTGTCGCGCGATTTGCATATTGCGCGACATCGCGAGATTTGACGCGCGATGTCGCGTTCAAGCTTACATTGAGCAAGCTTGAATCGCGGCTAAATCCGCTCCAAAAAGGGTCCTGCTGTAGCGACACACGACCCGCGACAGCAGGACCCTTTGCCCCATTGGATTGCATTGGAGCGCGATATCGCGCGGTAATTTGCCGCGATATCGCGGGAATTACCGCGCGATAAATCGCTCAATGTGAACGGGGTCTAAGTCGGGATCCGCTCCAGGTGCGGCGTCTCAGTATACCGCGCTCGCGGTATACTGAGCTTAGGGTAACGGGAGGACGCTAGTTTGTGTCCTCCCGTTACCCCAAGGAGAACTATGGGGAAAAACACTGACCCCATAGTTCTCCTTTAATCCTTGCCCTTAGACCAGTACCTGTAGCCTTTCCCTTCTTCCGCTGAAGTGGTCTAAGGTCCCATAAATCATCATGTCCTATATATTCCATCACTGCAGTGGAGGAGGAGAGAGGTTGGAGGGAATGCTGTCATAGCCGGCTGACTAAGAGGATCGGGTGAGTAAATCTTTGCTATTTTCAGCCCTAGACCAAAACGAGCACATAACCCTTGCAGTGCAGGGGTAACCCTTACTGCAAGGGTTAAGAAAAAAAGGTACCTGGAGTTCTGCTTTACTTGCGTCTTTTATTATCTGCCTAAAGTTCAGCTTTAAAATGGAAAAAGATGAGTGACTGGTTGCCTAGTATTCGGTATAGCCCAAAACAATGTTATTTTCCAATCGCAGTGAAAAAGGCTCTTTGAGATGTCCCTCATCCATATTGCTAACTCTTTTATGTATGTTTCTTTGAAAAAGATTTAGAGAAAGGAAAGGCACAGTTAAAGTTTAACGTCAGTAATTCCTGCAGCATGTCTTGGGAGTTGTATTTAGCTTTTCCTTAAATAGAACTGAAACCTTTATATTATTATGAACCACAAGGGATTAACATATTGGAAGATGAAGAAGCTAAGATGCACCTGTTCTGTTTTGTTTATAAGGAGACCGCAACGTCCTTCCGCAGTACAGCAAGACTGAAGAATAAAAGAGAATCCTTTTTCCTGGCTCCAGTTCACAACATGAATAGACTGTGCAAGGTCAGCACGCGGGGCTGCCAGGGTTACAGTCAGTCCCAGGAAAGTTTGGGAAGCAGATGGCACAGATTACAGAGAACAGACATTTATGCAGTTCCACTGGATAGCAGGCTTATTCTGCAATCTGAAAACGTGTCCTTTTTACAGCCATCAGGCACTGTCTGCACATACTTCACATAGCTCCATCCAAGAACTGACATATTGAAGTTACAGGCGACCATATACCATCATCTGTTCATGTGCCATTTCCTTTTTTTTTCATGGGAAGATGATTTGATTAATTCCCAGCAGAAGTTGAATATTTTAATACAAGGTGTAAAAAAATTCAGCTTTACATAATGTTTACAGCTTGTGTTTAGTTGTGTGAAACCATCAATAAAATAACACACTGGGAAGCTAGATTAAATACATCTGATGGCGTATTTCGCAGGGAGTTTGCAAATGTAAAGCACAGGAAAAAACGACCTCCATATTAAAGCCAAACATGTTTTTCCCTTATCTGACACACATTGACCTCTACTGTATCCTTTTCAGACAAAAAGCTGCAAAAATCATATTAATGTATGAGCTGTGCTCATTCTAAGTCATCCTGTCCATCTATTTAGCAGATGAACTGCATATTTGGTTTAAAAGCCTTGACAGAAATGATAAGCCTAGGCCTTGGCATTAAGTTCTTTGAAAGCCCTTTTAAGATCCACTACAAGGCCCCTTTGAATTAGCATAATTTAATGCATTTGAAAAGTGTCACTGAGAACATTCCGTGCTGTATATAATCAAGAAAAATATCCTAGCTCCGGCACAAGAACGGCAATAATATCCTTTTTGCTCTAGTTAATTATGCATAAGAATAAATATTTTGTGGCTTAATTGATCAGCATTGACTATTTCTATTGTATCATACCATGTAGCCAGGATTTGCTCTCTGAATGGCTGAAGCCAGTGAATGGGTGTTTTACATTGTTACAGGAGTCATATGCAAGGTCAAAGTATGGAACCATAGATAGTACTCGACCCCAGAAACACATATAAACATTCAAATGATTGTAAATACACAACTTAATTGGCAATAAACTGTCTGCTGCACTTTTGTAAAGTTTATTATTTTTATTATTATTATTATACAGGATTTATATAGCGCTTTGTTATTTATTATATAAAATACAGATTAAACATTTAAAGAATCCAAAAGCCCAATGTTAATATTAAATAAAATAATAATGAAAACTATTCATCAAACTTGGGATATCAAACCAAAAACACATAAGTAGGCCCCTCCTGTTGAGGAGGGACAAACCACATAAAACACTGCAACAAAACCGAAGGGTGGGTGGGGAGCTTTTCATTGCTTGATCCAGTCTGGAATAACTGCATCAGAGAACTCCCAAATATATAAACCCTGCAGATCTGCCACCAGGAATAACTATTATGGCATGCACATTACTCCTCCAGGTCTCCCATGAGAACAACTGTCATGGCGCATACATTAAATGCCACATTGTATAACAATATATTGAATTAGAAATGGATGTCATGCAGAATAACTAAGGTAAGAGGGTGAGGGCTGCCATGGCTCAATGAAGGTGAGCTGTCTATATTTACAATCCCATTTTACATTGTATAGGACACAAAACTTCCAACTAGCATGCCAGCGTGTTGGCTGTATACAGCTGTTCCTAGGAACCCAGTCTATTGCAGCACCTGTATAGAGGTAGCAGAAACAGCCCCACTTATTCTTAAAAAGACATTCTTAAAAAGACAGTGCTGGTTAGTTTTTACATTATACATATACCGGTTGTAGCATCTGCACCTGCATACTGTTAGACACGTGTGTGTGTGTGTGTGTGTGTGTGTGCGACTGCCCTGCACCTTCCAGGTCATCAGCAATGGGGTCAAGCAATTGTCATAGCTCTCTGGCCAAGGTAAGTGGTAACGGTAAATCTGAGTGATGAGGAATTATGCAAATTGAACAAATTTGAATACATAATATATTTAGGCAAATTGAAAACATTTACAATTTGATGATTTGTCTGATTTATTAATCATTTTGTTTTGCGACCTATAAATTAAGTTTGGAAACACCATTCATATGTAATCTTTTTTAGTTAATATTTATTGTGTCTGCTTATTAAAAAAAATTATGCAGTAGAAAATGTGCTCTAATTTAAATGTCAATATATTTAATGACATACCTCATTAGGCCCGCATCTGTTGGGACATTATGGCCACTTGCTGACTGTGTACAATCCACAGGCTGCTTAACTCCTTAATAAGACACAGCAGTTAAATCTAACATAGTATTATAAGTGCAGAACAAGTGTAGGAAGACAATGATGTCTCATAGAATGTGTTTTAAGCGATAAAATAGGTGCCTCAAATATTACAATTGCGCACACTAAGTGAGAGTACCGATAATCACCCAACTAGCTCGGTGCTTTGGGCACAGCACTATCGCTACAACCACAGAACTGTTTATATATTGTGTGGTCTCTTCGGATATCTCTTTCCAGCAAGAACATGATTTTGGTATTGTTGTCAAGAGGTGGGATGTAACCAGTCAAATCGACAATGAATACATGATGTGTATGATGGGTATTTGATTTCACTCAATGAGTGTAGTAAGATAAATTCCTTCAATTCCTTTTATGTCTGAAATAATTAATTCTTCAGCGGGGCAATTGTTTCTACAGTTTCTATCAGCACATGTGTGCACAACAATTATTTTCCCTTTACTTTAAAAATGTTGAAGAACTCTGAATTTGTAAATGAATAACAGTTTTGGTCTAAAATCAGCATGCATGCTGACAGCTCTTTGGTTGAGCTCACTGTAATATGTTCCTTGGTGCTCTCCCTGTCATGATCTGATGCGGGTGTGATATCTTCAGTGGATGTAGAGGCCTTGGTGTAAGTTTTATATAAGTTAGCACTTAGCTGTAACCTTGCTTAGGACAAGTTGCAAAGTCCATCTTGCAGGGTCATCACAGTAAGTCAAAATAGGATAAACTTCTTCTAAGCTCGGCCAAGGCTCTTTTCTTCTCAAGAACTTCTAGCTGAGCTGCTTCTACTTCTGTCTCCTCTTGTATCATGCAGCTTGTGTCTCTGACTGTGCATGAGCTCGGGCACTTTGCACCTCTGTCTGTGCACAAGCTTGAGCAGTTTACACTTCTGCCTGTGCACAGGCTTGGACAGCTTGTGCTTTGATGTCTGCTTAATGCAGTAAGCTCCCACTTCTGCTTCTTCTGCTTTAGCACGGGTTGTTATAAGTTCACTACTTTGGCCGGGTTCACACCTAGGCATATCGAATATGCACGTTTGTCGCGCGTTTCGTGACGCGCGTTTTCCCCGCGATTCGCGGTAAAAAAACACGCGCATTTCCGAGGGCTACTTGGCTGTATCCCAATGGAAACGCGCAACAAAAACGCCCCAAAGAAGCTCCTGTACTTCTTTGGGCGTAGGGCGTTTTGTAGCGCGTTCATACGGCCTGTAATACGCCTAGGTGTGAACCATACCCATAGGAAATAATAAGATTTCGGTGTTTGATCGTTTTGCAGAGCGTTCGAACACGCTACAAAACGCCCAGGTGTGAACCAGGCCTTAGTGATGATTGCTGTGAGCAGGATCTTAGCAAAGATAGCTGTGAGTGGGACCTTAGCAGGGATGAGATTCATGTTCGGATAAGGGTAAAGTTCAACCGAAATTTTACACTTTTACAGTTCGGAAAAACCGCAAGCTATTGAATTAGTTTGCTACTGAGCCAAAATACCATTACTAATAATGCATTTCATCCCCTGTTTTATCATGTTTTGGCGGTCTAAAGGGAGAGGCAGGGGTTCTTTGTGTGCAGCTAGTAGGGGACAAGCAGATTATGCATCCACAGGTCAGGGCAGTGGCCAGGCCTCACCTTTGAGAGGCAGGGTGCATCTGCCTTTCCTTTCTGGCAGTGGTGTGTTATACAGGCAGAGCATGTGGAGGAGGTGGTGAAGTGGATAACCAAGCCTTCATTATCTTCTTCCTCCTTCTCCCAGGTGCACAGTAGCACAGTGTCATCAGCAGCTGCAAATGTGCCCACTTCTACAGTTAATACCACCATTGTCCCAAAAACTGGTATTGAGAAGTCAGCTGAATTATTTGAGCACCCCATCACTAATGGTGAGAAAGAGGGTGCCAGGAGCATAGAGAAAGGAGACAGGCAGTGAATCAGTTCCTGCAGCTGCAGCTTACTGCCAAATAAGCTCAAGTGATGAAGAGTGTGGGAATCAGTGGCGGAACTACCGCTGGCGCAGGCGCACCGGGGCCTCAGGCTGGGGGGGCCCGGAAAGGTGCAGTAGCAAATCGGCACATCCCTGCTTTCTTTTCTCCCGCTGTGCGCTGCTCTGTGTCCCAGCGGGGAGGAGAGAAAGTGACAGCCGGCCGAGCGCTGCGAAAGGAGAGCGCTGTGGTTGTGGGGGTTTTTTTTGGGGGGGGGGGGGACCCAAAATAAAATCTTGCACCAGGGCCCTTTGTTCCTTAGGTCCGCCACTGGTGGGAATGACATAGTGGCAGACCATAACTGGGTGCCAAAGATTGAGTTGTAGGAAAGTGAGGGCAAGACACAACATTAGTGAAGCAGGATGTCGTCCAGGGGTAGCTTGCAGAGGAATGGAGGGAGCAACCGTCCTATTCCATTGAACAGCAATGTGTCATGGCTAGTGTTATCTCCAGATCCACTCCGCAGAGCTCAGCACTCTGAGCCTTCTTTCACATGGCTGCAACAGACAGCACTGTAGTGGTTTGCAGCTTCTGCCTGCAGCATGTCAAGTGTGGTATGTCAACCATAAATCATTTGGTTACCACATGCATTATGAGACACAATACTGTGACATTGGTTACCACATGCATTATGAGACACATTACATTACATTACATTACTGTTCACCACAAAGCTCAATTGGAGCAACATATGAATAATACCAGTCAGCACCAAAAGACCCACACTCCTTCTCGCTCCTCCTTTTCCACCTCTCCCCCACTACACAAGAATCTTAATTTGCATCTGCTGAAACATCTACGGCCTCAAGCATAAGGGATGGAAATCTTACAAAGGGTTTTGAGAGGCTTGCCTTGCAGCACATCAAGCAGGAGAAGAGAGTCAGCATGTGTCCATGCTGAGTAGAGCCAGGCATACTTCAAACGCACTGTAAAGCTGGCCATACATGGAGCGAAGTTTGGTTGGTTTTTAATCAGCTGGTGCGCCCCCGTTAGAGTACAAAAGCCCAGCATGGGGAAGGGGATGGTGATAGATGCTGCACTACATAAATTTGCTGGGATGCAGCATGAGACACTGTGCTGGAACTGGTGGTGCCACCCCATGTCCTGCAACTTGGTGATGAAGATAGCTCAGCCACCTCTATCCCCTCCTGTTCATTGGCTTATATGGTGAATTGTCAGAACCACTAGTCCTCACATGCAACCGGGACCCTCCAAAATAGCCAAGGGCAAACGCTGCCAAGATGTTTTGTAGCTGGTATTCCTGCATGACAGGAGCCACACTGGGGCAGAGATTGTCTCAGATCTTCAGGAGCAGGCAGGGAGGTGGCTGACCCCATGCCATCTTGTGGCAGAAAAGGCTGTGTGTGACAAGAGCACTAACCCGCTGTCCACCCTTTGGCAGGAAAAGTTTACCCACATGCCTGCCAGGCCACATCCTCAACCTGGGCATGCAGCAGTTTCTAGTTAGGTACCCTGGCTTCCAGGACCTCCTGCGACAGGCCAGAAGAATGTGTGGCTTCTTTAGGTGGTTATACTCAGCCATTGTTTCCCTGGTTGAAGTATGTTTAATATGTGATATGCCCACATTTTTCACCATGTCAGTGGCTCCTCATTTAGGACTCATGCACAGCCCTGAGTGAGTTATGGTGAGGCAGGGATCAGTGACACAGCCCCTCTGGTGTTCTTGCTTGATCAAACAATGAGTGGTGTAATAGACACTGTGTGTGGTTCTACCCACACAGCCGTGCCATCCATTCACAGATCCTTAGATAGGATCTGTAAATGGAGAGACTAGAAGTCCCATCAGCCACTGCTGTGGAATACAAGGGCAGTGACGTCACCCCACTTGTAGTCTGTTCATTCTTCCTCCTGTTCATGTTACCGAATGTCCATACCTCGTTATTGAAATATATGGGAGAGAGAATCTGCAGGAGTCAGTGCATTGCACTTGCGATCTACTGATCGCAGTTACAATGCTTTACTTCTTCCAATAAAAACAAATTGCACATTTTTTGTTTTATGAAGAAGTGTGCATTTATAATTTTTTCTAGAAAGTGAAGTTTACCTTTAAAGGCATCTCCCGAGCATGCAATTTGAAGAATTGGTGTTTTTTTCAATGTTGCCATGGGAAAGGTATGTCTTAAAATCAATTTTCACATGTATACATGTCCCTCATGGTAGTACCCAGCTCCACATGCCCTTTGTTTGACAATTCCTTGCCTATTAACCTTCAAATATGGGCAGAATTGATTTTCAACACTCACCCACACAGACCTCAATGGGGTCTGGAATAAAGTTCTTTGTTTGTAGCAGAGTTTACAATGAGTTAGATGAACAGCCTTCAAAAAGGACCCAAGCACATTTTGCTATCACTAGACCTTAGTCACCTATGGGATATCTTAGAGTGTTTAAAAGAGGTAGAGTGGCAGGAGGCAGTTTGATGCAGTTGTGATATTTTTGTCTCTATCAGTGATCTGGCCCCAAAAATGTAAGGTGCCTTTCTTTGTTAAGGATAGCAAAGCTATTTAAATCTTGAAGAGTTTCTTCTTTATTTATACTTAAAGTGAAATTAAAGACAAAATTATTTTAAGCTATTTTAAATCACTTACAATGGATGCTGCTTCTTGATGCTTCATATTTTTAGTTTCCTGCAGAATCAGCTGGTCCCCTGAACACTGGTCCTGATATCCTGTTTTAGGGTGGCGCCTTTCCCTTGTAGGCTCCTATGAAGCTACCCTTGTGTGTGCTGGTAAACTGAGTGTGTCTTCACAAATACACAGGCACTGCAAGACAAACATCTCCCTTGCTTCCCCTCCTCCCTTCTCTATTCTTCTTCTCCAAGCTAGTAGATAGACAGCTGCTGGGGACTGTGCTGACCCTTGTGATCTTGTTCTGTACAAGTAGTTCCCGACAAGCTGAGCTGAGAGAGTTGGAGCCAGCTGTTCTGAAACATCATGGCTGTAAGTGCTTGGGCACACATGTAAAGAAATAGTTTGCTGGGCAATCAATATTTGTTTGACCTGGATTTGTTAATAGTACTACCTTAATAGAATAGAGGAAAATGTTTATTTTGCAAATGCACTGTTTAGTTGTGTGACATAATTACAGGTTTAATCAGCAGCAGTTATGCAGTGCATAGTTCTATTCCTCAGTTCAGATAGATTATGAGTCATTTCTGCCTTGTTTGTTTCATACTTGTCTTTAATATTCAAGGAAGGCAAACTGTACATTTGGGTCTAGAAGATATTTCTTCCTGCAAATCAACTTAATCTTGAAGGTCTATTTCTAGTAAATGCACAGATTCTTTATGGCACATATTGTATTTGTGTGCGATAACAGGTTATACAGAAATCAGGTGTTAGTGCAGAACAGAAATAAAACAGTCTATCAAAGCACAACCATGCCAGCAGCAGGGATAGTTCTAGAGACAACAGTTCTTGTAGTTCCACGGGCCACGGGTCCTTCTTTCAGTACACTGAAAACTCCAATGCATGCTTTCCACACCTTAGAAAAGTTTGCTTCTAATGAGTGGGCAGTAATACAGCAGACTGTAATCTGATCTTAGTTCCTTCAAAAACAGTGTTAATATGAGCAGAGCTCAGGGTTTATAATGCAGCAAGTGCTCACTCAGATTGAAGATAGAGGCTATGTGCTTCTGAGGGGCAGGGAAGACTTTAAGCACATAGACAGAGCAGCAGGACCGGATTGACATTCCCTGCCGCCCCAAGGCCAGGTTCGGCAGTGCCGCCCCCCCCTCCCCCGCCAAGGAGAATGCCAACTAGATAGCAGGGGTGGCAAGGTTGGTTTGAATTTTTTTAAAATGTTTTTTTAGTTTCTTTTTTTTCACACTTTTTTATCACTTTTTAAATGTTTTTACTTTTTAAATTTTTATTTATCTTGTCATCTTTTACTTTTTTTATAATTTTTTAACGTGTTTTTTTTTATTTATAATTATTTTCTATTTTTGTCACCTAACTTTATTGCTATCACACAGGAGCTAACTGTGTGATAGCATTTGGAGGTGACAGGTTCTCTTTATTGAACCTGTCACCTCCAATACAGGAGTTCTAGCACAGCACTGTGCTGGAACTCCTGTGGCAGGTGAGATGGGAAGAGCACAGCTCTCCCCCTCTCACAGTCTACACGGAGCGGCAGGGTTACTTTTAACCCTACCGCTCTCCATCCTGAAGACAGCGGCGAGGACGGAGCCAGGAGACGGAGCCGGGAGGATGCAGCATGGAGAGAGGTAAGTGCAGCAGAGGGAGGGAGGGGGGCGGCGGGGGGACATAGCCGAGAACACTTGTAAAGAAACAAGTGATTTCTCCTATTCTACATTTAGTCCTGGTTGTACAAAGCGGGGCTAAATGTAGAAAGTAAATTACCACCCGGCGCCCGGAACTACATGTTCCGGTTGTCGGGTGATTCAAACCTGTGCCGCCCCTCTGCTCAGTGGCCTTGGTGGCCTTGACGGGAATCTGGCCCTGCAGAGCAGAGAGTCTACAAAGCCTTAGGAGTCGGTCATCTCACTGTTCTCTTTCAGATGCCAATACATGCAATGACATACCTACTTAGACTCAGTCTGTGAGTACACAGATTCTTGCTGAAACATATTGAAAATGTGTGCAGTAATGGGTTTTACAGAAATCAGGTGTTTGTGCAGAACAGAAATAAAGCACAGTCTAATCAAAGCACAACAATTCCAGCAGCATGGATAGTTCTAAAGACAACAGTTCTTGCAGTTCCACGTGCAAGTTCAGTACACAGAATAATCATCTTACTGTTCCCTTTCAAATGCCAATACATGCAAATACATACCTCCTTAGAACCAGTCTGTGGGGACAGTATGGCTACTGTGGCAGCACATGAAACCTCAATTGTAATTGTAATTATTGTAAATAGCTTCCTTGTACCAGAAACATAATGAATGAGTCTTTATAAAAGGGACACATTATGGAATATTTGTTTCTTTTTTGTAAGAGAAGATTGTTAAACTCTAAACTGCCTTAGTGTTCAGACCAAAGAAAACATTTGGATTTTCATAAAGTTATCAGAATGTTAATGAAAACCTGGTTTTATTTAACAATGCTCATTAGCATCGAATCACATTGGCTTAACCACATTTATTGAACCAATCCCAATTTAAATACACCATGCCCACTCTCTGTTACAGAATTCTGTGCATACTGCAAGACCTCCCTTCCACTTTTTTTCCATAGACCACAGCGGGGCCTGCAGTCAATGGCTATCATTTCTGACACTTGTATATGCAACCACAATTCTACCGCCATCAGGATTTGTTTTTGCTATGCATCACTTCCCTAAAAATGATTGGTCACCTCAAGCAGCCATTCTTATTTAAGCCTTGTGGGGGACGCAGGAAATCCCCTTACAAACGTCAATAGCTCTGGCCTTTGAGCCAGAAAATTGTCATCAGACAAGGTTTTCACCATTCTCCCTCGCCACTGAAGCACTGTGCTTTAGAAGTAGAGGTCCTTCTTTCAGCACTGGTTCTGTTTAAATATCTCCCCGATCAGTACAACTGCCTTTATTAGGCATGGTTTAACAAAGACAAGAGACACCTATTATACTTGTGCAAAACATCTCACTAAATATGCTCAGTCAACAGGGCCATTCATCTCTATTACATTAAACTTTTACAGATCTGTGTAATGAAACACAGCAGTGAACAAAGGCAGAACAGAAGTCGATAGGAAGATCAGCTCTTATAAACAGCTTGTTTTTCCATTAACCTAAAATTCCCAGAGTTTTTAGAAATTATAACAAGTTTTAGAAGTTGAAAAGGTGTTTTATTAAGTGGGAGACAAGAGACAGACTAGAGCAAGTGCTGAATGTGCTGGAGAGATGGCACAGTGTGTGAGTAAGGTATAGTGTTTAACCTTTATTCAAGCTGATAGAGGATGATCTAGTATTCTATTATCCACACTGACAGATGATTTATTGGGATAGTGCCTTTTCCAGCAAACTGTTTTAAACCATTATTTCCTCTGAAATATAAAGGCTTTTTTCCAATGTACAAAAAGCGTGGTGGGTAAACATTTTTCAAGAAAAATTATATGGCATCTGGAGAATTGTTTAGCACATAAATTGCAGCTTGCAAATGTATCCAGGAAGATGGAAAATGTCTAGTTTGAATTTCTTTTTAATTGCAGGGCTAACCCAGTCGGAGGCAGGGTGTAGTACCATGGTTCTCTGCTATCTTGCTTTTTCAGGTCAAACAGAGAATGCAATCAGTTCCTGCAATCAGGCTCGCTTTATTCAGGTAAATGCACCACTCAGACAGCTCTCAAATATATTTGGACCTTGCTTGAGTCACGTGGAGCTGCTAATTCTGAGATGTTCCTTTCTAGGATTCAATACGCACAGCATGTTGTGATCTCTCTATGTATTACAATATCAGGGAAAAACAATAGTACAAGAGCCTTGATATTGATGCATTTTCAATTGCATTCTTTGGGCCTATTGATTTTCATAGATAAAAAGGAAGCATAGACAACCTTTGGCAGGCAGAACAGATTATTCTATTGGTCTCATATATTTGACTGTTTCTTTTTATTGTTTCCTTATTACAGCAAGTCAAGATTACATTTTCTGATAGATAATAGCTTCCAAAAAATAAGAAGCAGCAAAGCTGCGGGAATAAAACAGGCTATTCTCTCCAAGTTTAATAGCACAGGGCCAGATTTATGCTGTAGGTACTTATGTAAATGGTTTACCAAAAGATTAAGACATCTTTTCTACTTCAGCCTCCGTGTTACTTTCCATGTTATATTTTATAATTATGTATAGAGAAAATATATATGCATGTTATATGTTATATAGCATGTTTGATTCCTAGTTTTAGAGCCAATAAAATAGATTAAAATGTATGTAAACAGTAAATCTATTTTTCAGCATGTTTGGCATCTCCGTACACGTTTTTTTTTTTTCAATAAAGGTTTGTAAACTCTGTTGAACATTTTCTTACCTGGAGATCCTGCCAGCAACAGCATTTCCTGTATATTGCCAACCATAAGCCACTGCCTCACAATTAGCAGCAGTGTTGTCAGCCTCTACAATTTTACAGCGTTAAACATAAAACTCAAAATTAAATCTTAATTACAGTGCAAACAATAAACATATACATTTCATTTTGTTCCCAAGTAATATTTATTGGAAATATGTTAAATGTGGACATTCGGATGCATCCGAATATCCGAATTTGAACGCGTCTGAATGCCAACTATTTCCGAATGGTCGTTAACGAAATTTCAGATGCATCCATTTCAAAACAAAACTAAATCGGACATGTGACTGTTCTCTGGTCAATCAAATGGTTGTATTGGCTGTTGGGGGTTGCATTACAGGCACGGTTATGTGACGTCCTGTTGTGGATTATTCCAAAACGAAAATTCGGACGGATACGAAATCTGAATAATAAACCGAACTTCGGATCTGAAATCCAAATAACGAACCAAATTAGATTTAGATTAGATCCGAAATCCAAAAAATTAAAGAAATAAAAATTTGAATGTATGCAAAATGAAACTAGTTTTCTGTGGGGTTGCATGTCAAAATAATATCAAATAAAGTTATTAGTCCACAATTTCTTATACCTGCTTCACCATCCAAATGAATATTATCCAAATGTTTCAGTGCTTTAAAAAAACATTTTTTTAACACCATTGAAGGAAATTTATCAAGTCATTGGCCTCAAAGATAATACAGGATTCTTGAGGTCATAAGGTCATTTTATGCTGTCCTTTTTGGGAGGAAAGAGCTTGAATGGGACAAGATGGAAAGCTTTTTGGGCTGTACACCAAGTCTAAGGGATGAAGATGTTCCCTTGGTGAATTTGACAAAGGAGATCACAGTTGAGGGGATGACAAGGGCAATTGAACAGCTACAGTAGCTGTCAAAAAGTCACCTGGACCAGATGGCTTGATAGCTGAGATTTTCATACTTGCCTTGCTGAGGGGGTGCTTTCCCCTTCATAAGGAGCTCAGCTGTAATTATTCTGACAAAACGTAAACATCCTTTGACAATTGAGAACTGGTGCTCCATCAGCCTTCTCAATGTCGATAGAAAAGCGCTTGCAAAGATACTTTTCAGGTTCTGATCATCAATAGCAGAGTCAGCTGTCCAGGAGGTCTTGGAGCAATGCAGGACTCCAAGCTGGGGAAAGCGTTTGCTGGTGCTGGATAACACTGGGATGGATTAAGAAGCAGAGGAGGTGGTCTCTCAGAAGCATCAGGCTCCAAGATCAACCAAAAAAGACTGAAGTTTTCTGGATGGGAAAGGAAGGTGAAGGGTCCCAAGAAAAATGAAGATACTTAACAATGAATGTGGACCCGGCAAATATGGCCTTAAAAATTGGGAAGGCAGGCTGGAAAGTGCCAATGCTAGGGTGGCCATATGGAAGAGATGGAAGTTATCTCTGAGGGAACCGGTTGGCTTGATAAAGACTTACCTGATTCCAATCTTTTTGTATGTCAGCTTTGTCTGCATCTTGCTGGTGCCTCTCTATGCTTGGGTGTATAGTGTATTTTTTTCAGCTGTTGTGGGGGAACAGACTGCACTCCATTAAGAGGAACATCACCTATCTGTCCAGGAGAGAGGGTGGCTTAGGCTTCATCAATTTGTCTTTTTTGGTTGATTTTTTTCTTTTCCCTGCAGTTTCTCATGTTTAATATTGGTAATATGCGTGTAGTGGAACCTCCTGGATGAGCAGGCATTTTTAGATCTTGGTTTTGGCCTTTTCTGTGACTTTGGGAGGCCAAGTGAAGAACCTTAGGGGTAATCTTGGTCAGCTCCCAGCCTATGTTGTGCTGTGCCTGAAGGTGCTGCGGCAGTGGCGATTGTCGACTGAAGATCTCAGATCCACTCCGAGGAAGGTCATTATGAGCTTGATCTTAAGTGAAGCCTTTAGGAGCCACTAGCCTTCAGGGATTACCCAGGTCCAATTTTGAGGGATTAAGATTTGTTAAGGGTTAAGATTGATTAATGTGGACAGGGTACCCCTTAAATTAGGGATTTAGACTAGATGTGCTTCCATGGGAAACTCTATGTTAGGAGCAATTTGAAATACCATAGTGGGATGGATCTGTTCTTCGAGAGGCGTGTGCGGGTGAGGAGGAGACTGTGGACCATTTTCTGCTTCATTGCCCTTTTGATATAGAGGTATACAAACAGGTGGGGCCCTCTGTGTTTCTTTTCCTCTCTAAGCTGAGTTATGAAGAGTGGGTGTATAAAGCTTTCAATGCTGAAGGTGTTTTTGGTTTGGATATACTTTTTTTAGTTAGCCTAGTGGTCTGTTATTTCCTGTGAAATGCACAGTGTCAGGTCTTCATTTGGCATAAAATCCTTTCCGTCCAGGTGGTGGAGTATGACATTTTGAATGCGGTTCAGGAGCATGAGAGATCAGGGGGATTGGTTGAAGGCGTGGAGGGATATTAAGTCCCTATGACTTGCAAAAGTCTCTCTGGGGGTATGGCTGGCTATCTCTTATCAGCCTAGTTTTTCCTCAGTTTTTTAAGAGTTTTGAAAAATGGCTGCATGCATAGCTGATGAGTTGTGCCTCTAAGGTCTTCTCTGTTGTTTTATGTAAATAGTTTATGGGTCTTTATAGTTGAGTTATATTTATGTTGTGATGAGGCTTTCTTGCCTATATGTATATATGTATATAATATAGATGTACTGTATATGTATATTTTGTTTCCCGCACATTTTGTACCATGTTTATGTATTTTACTTTTGTATAAATGTTGCATGCTTATTTTAATGAAAGGCCAGCAGGGTATGTTTTTTTTGTATTCCCAGAAATTGGATTTAAAGTGATACTAAAGTTAGGAGATAAATCTTAAAAATGAATACAAGTGCCTTAATTATTAACAAAATTGTACCTTAGCTGTAGAGCCTCAAATTATATCTGAATTGATGCTGAAACTGTCCTTCCTTCTGGTCCTTGTATGTGTTGCAAAGTAGCCACCGCTCCAAGCATGCCCCCTTGATGGACTACAATCTCATATTTAGTTTACTAATTTGTATTGAAATTATAGTCCCTCATGGGAGTGATCTTGGAGCGGTGGCTGCCCCTACAACACACACACAGGGACCATGGGGAACAAAAGTAGCCACCCTCCAGAAGGAAGGAAAGTGTCAGCACCAATTCAGAGATAATTTGATGATCTACAGCTGAGTGATACACAATTAAGATACATTTTTGTTAATAGTAAGAGTGCTTAAACTCATTTTTAAGATTTAGATCCTGAGTTAAGTGTCACATTAAGCTTATTGTAGTCTCAAAAAGGAAATAGATAACGATGTCTATGGAATGGCAATAGAAACATGAATAGTGCACCTTAAATTTTAAAATTACATAAATCAACTTGTTTACAAAAACTACTGAAAAAAAAACAAGCTCACTGTACATGTACTGAATGTGTCTCACTAAAACCTAGCGATAACAAATTTTATTTTCTTGCTAACATGACCTAAACTTTTTAATGATGTTTCTTTTATGTCACGGCAGCCCAAAAAGCACCAGAAAATTTATTTTGGCACCTTGCTCCTGAATAGTTTGAACTTCTTAAGACTGTGAGAGTCCTTCGTGTAGCAAGTCCCCAGAATCACAGCATTTATCTGAATTGCAAATCTGGAGCATAAAGAGTTTCATGATTTTTAATCACATACCATATTTGCTTTAATCAGTTTTATGCAAGTCAGACTACTGAAAAGTGTTATTGTTCAGCATGTTAAATTCCTGAAGCTATTGCTTTTCCTATTTCCCTTGGTCTTACATCATTAGGAGAATTCTTATTAGAAATCCTGCCAAAATTAACCAGCTATAAATTGTAATTGGATGTTCACTCTGGACACATCGTTCCAGTAGAAAATAACAGTCTTCATTAACGTGGTTCGTAATTCCAAAGCTGCAATGTAATTCCTTAACAAGAATTTTAATGCAGAACTATGACAGTATACTGTATTTAGGCTGATTTTTTTTATGCTGGTTGATTTGAATTAGTGAAGGGGAATTACACATGTTCTCCCTGTGTTTGCATAGTTTTCCTCCAGGTGCTTAGCTTTCTTTCTGTAGGAGACCCTTCTTAAATCAGAAGGTATCTACATTTTTCACTTTCATCACAGATCCAAAAATAAGGAGTTTAGTCCTCATTTCAGGATAATGGTTAGACCCATGCAAATCCTTCCTTTATGCTCCTGGGCCAACTCTGTATTCAGATATGCAGTGACATCTGTTCCTTTCTGCTCCAATTGACGCAGATCCCCTGCTGATATGAATGGACGCCGCCTATGTGAAACAGACCTAAAAGTGTATGGCTAACTTAACTATAAACAAGCAGAGAAAGACAGCCCACTTCATTGTGGCTGAGCACTATTTATAACAGAGACATTAAATAAAATAAAAATGTTACCAATATGTATAAATATTTATTTCAAATGTGTGCCAGACTGCTATAAACTTTGCAGGTGATGAGCTTTTGCTACAGGGTCCATTCATGTATAATTACACCTTCTCCTATCTCTGACATGCTGCATTCTCACACCTCTGGATATAGACAAGCATCAAACCTCCTTTCATTTCTCTCGCCTTTCATTCACACATTATACTAGTGGTTAAGCAGATACAGGAGTCACTTAAGAGAACATAAAACTAAACAAAATGACTTTCTTACTTCACTTACGATTGAATTAGAAATTTTTACATCCTGATGACAGGCATATATTAACATATCAGATTTTGACAACGCAAAGTGCACTCCATAATGAGAGAAAAACATAGCTGTTAAGGATTTTTGTTACATTACAAAATTGGGCATCCCATAGTGCCAAAGTAAGTAGCTCGATCTGTTGCTATATTGTGCCCATTTCTGCAGGTGACATTGAGACTTTCCAGGGGTTTAAAAATGTTAAACCTGTGTTTATGGAACAGTTCAAAGTGGCAATAGTTTTTTATTGTAATAAATATGTAGTAAATTATATAAAGAAGCTAACAAGATATCAAATAAATTAGTTAATTATTATCTCATTGTCTAAGGGACACCATTTTATTATCTACAGCAGCCATGCATACCAGGGTTTCATGGAATCCTATGATATCTTCAGAGGTTGCTAGGGGTTCATTGGGCTGTGGTTGATTGACCTCCAATTCAATGGTGTCTGCAAACTTCTGGGTCCTACACTACTTGTCAGAGCCAGTAGCATGACACCAATGTGTCACCACCACTGTGAGGGGGCATTTTCTCGATATAAGGTCTGTACTTTGACTGTTGGTAATTATAAATCATCAGCACCACTCCGGTATAGCTGTGTCTTTCCCAGGTCTTTCACAGACTAAAACAGGGATTCTTCTAGCACCACCTTGTATTTAGCTCCATCATTCTTCCCTTGTATGTGTATGTATAGCCAAAACATTTTGTCAGTTTTGGGTAGTGTAAGGAGGGATAGGAACTTGTTAAGTTTTTATTTGCGTCTGTGTATCTACTGGGGAGATTAACCCTCTCTGTTTGTCCTAGTGAACACTGTCACCAAGATAAAAAGCGATGGGAAATCCAGAATTTTAGAGTGTGAGATCAGGATAAAACTTCCAATAAGAAACCGTGACCAGGGGCGTAACTAGAAATCACAGGGCCCCATAGCAAAATTTTGTATGGGGCCCTGTGATTTCTAATTATGCCCCTTGCAGAGCCCACCTGATATACCAAACAGCCTACCTGAGAGTGACCCTGCGGAGCCCACCATAGACTCCCTATGGTGGGCTCTGCAGGGTTTCAGGTGGGCTGCACACCTCTTACCTGTCAGCGCTGTCCGCCTCCGTGGTCGCCGGGCCCCGCCTCCTCTTCCGTCCCCGGGCCCCGCCTCCTCTTCTATAGATGGGCCCTGCCTGCTCTTAGGTCGCTGGCCAGTGATGTAAGAGGAGGCGGGGTTGCTCTTAGGCGGGCCCCGACTCCTCCTTCACTGCGAACGCCGGCCTCTTCTGCCGCTGCTGCTGGCTGTCACAGCTCCGCATCGGCTGTGAGGGGAAATGTGCCGCGGCCGCTGCACACATCACTGACAGGTTGTCAGTGATCTTCACAGCCGCTGCTAAGCTGTGTCAGTGACAGCCAGCACCCTTACATGCCATAGCGTCCCAGGCGGTTCACACGGCATCAGAGGGATACCCTGGCTGGGCCCCCCTGTGCCCGGGCCCCATAGCTGCCTCCTGGGTCGCTATGGCGATTGTTACGCCACTGCCGGTCATCCTTCACAAGGAGAGAGAGCAGCAATGGCTAGCCTTTATTTCAGGAAGCTCCTGCACAGAGAGAAAGTTTTAGACTACAGTACTGTACAGATCTGGCAAACACACCAAGATTCAAGTAAGAACAGACATGCTGCTTGTATTTAGATAATATTTGATTATCCCAGGAGTTCAGCTTTAAAACACAGTCCTTGAGCTGTAGTCAAATGGCTTTGCCTGCTGCAGGGAGGAGGAAGCATTTCCTCAGTCTTATCTCTCCCAGTGTTTAGGCTGCAACTTTATAGTGAGTCACAAGGGGACAGCATGCAGCAGAGGCTGATATGTGTTACACAGGCATCAGCATCATTGTATCATCTCTGTGCCAGCTTCTCAGTCCAGGAAGTAGATGTTGACCCTGATAATGTTTGCACAAAGATGGCTCCATCCTTCTGGAAAGTAAAGCAGATGAAGTCATTGTCCGGAGGAGTTCTGTGATCCCTGTGATAGATAAGAAATATGTTACACTAACGCATTACTTTGGGTGTATGTACAGTACTTACCATGAAAAAATAGAGCTGATGCTAGGCCCACGTTAAGCACCATGCAGCTTTAGTCTAGATGTGTTCAATATGGATCAAAATGATAGAACTGGCTATAGTTTTAAACAATATTTTGCAGGTTTTAACAAGATTTGGCTCTGCTTGAAGCATGGTAAAGCCCGATCAAGGCGTTCAAATCTTATTTAAAGCTATAGCCAGCACTCCCATTATGCTTTGTACTAAATCTATCCACACTAGGGAGAAAGAGTGCTTAAAGGGGCTTTGAAAAAAGCTGCTGAAAGCCTGTTAAATGCTTTGCAAATGCTTGCTGAAGCTGATACTTGATTATTGTGAACCAGCTGAGAGTAATTGTTGGCCATGTGCTTAGGACCTTGCTACAAACTGCATGATTTTACCTTTCTTCAAAAGTCACAAAGCTGAACTCCAGGTTAAGCAAAGACTGTTCAAATTTAGGAGACGTGTATTCATACTCGAATCTCAATGTGCTGTGTGTATTTCTTCCTGATCTGTGCAGTAACCTTCAGTAACACTGTGCAGGAACTTCCTGTAATAAAGACCAGTCATTGCTGCCCTCTTTCCTTGTGCAGAGCCATTGGTCCTGTATTCGGCCCCTCTTGTTGTTTTCTGCAGGTAGACTCTAAGCATTTTTGCAAATCGGATATCACGATATAAAACTAGCAGTGGCATCATTATCAGACTGCACATAGTTTGTACAGAGAGCAGACCCGTGGGAGGGACCCAGCAGGCCCCACCCACAGATCTGCTCTCTGCACAAACTATGTGCAGTCTGATAATGATGTCACTGCTAGTTTTATATCGTGATATCTGATTTGCACAAATGTTTGGTGAACACACAGTGAATTTATATTGTCTGTGGCTATTGAGCAATATATTTAAATGAATGATTTTGTACCTGAAGTTCACCTTTAAATACAGGGTGCCAAAACTACAGATTTTCCACTACTCACTATTTGGCAATGGTTCCATTAAGACAGTTCTAAAGTCCCAGCATATACTACCCAGTTATAACATCAGCATTGTAATATATAATAGAGTTGTTTTTGATAATGCAATCAAAGGCTGTTTCTGAATTGAGATGACCAGTGAAACGTCTTCAAGAAAAATACAGCAAGTCCAGTTGCCTTGACGTATTTTTTACAGATAATCAATGGTTACTTTGAAAAAATCCCTTTTATGTAGTGAGTGCTGCCTTCCATCTGCCCATTACTTTCAACAACTTTCTGGATTCCCAGTGTGGATTGCATCTCTTTCACTGCTGCTTGATGTGATTCAATCTCGACTTCTCAAGACTACATATACCACCATGCATTGCTTCCAGCAAGCAATGATAATGTTACATTGTTCAGATGTTGAATCGTAATTCAGATGGCAGGCTCTGTAAGGCCCGGTTCACACCTGGGCGTTTTGTAGCGCATTCCTTCGCTCTGAAAAACGCTCAAACACAGAAATCCCATTATTTCCTATGGGTATGGTTCACACCTGGGCGTATTACAGGCCGTATGAACGCACTACAAAACTTCCTACGCCCAAAGAAGTACAGGAGCTTCTTTGGGGCATTTTTGTCGCGCGTTTCCATTGGGATACTGCCAAGTAGCCCTCGGAAACGCGCGTTTGTCACGCGTTTTTTTACCGCGAAACGCGCAACAAACGCGCATATTCCATATGCGCGTTTGTGTGAACCCAGCCTAAAATTTGGAACACAAGGAAGTGCATATTCACAGGGCTGAGTGAATTTGTGTCAGTGCATTGAGGAAGTGCATCCTATGAGCATCTTCAATAAGTATGTTTACAAACTTCTAGATTGATATGGTTATTAGGAGTGGGATAGAACTTATAGAAATTCACTATAGAAATACGTATTTATTTTCAGGGCCCATTCACACCGTGTGTTTAGTGCGTGCTGGTGTGCAACATACCTAGTCTGCAGAACTATGCTCTAGGTGCATTGCATTGCCATTCAGATTAATGGCACCCCAACGCATCTCCTGGCGGGTGTGCATTGCAGCCATATTTGATTAGCGCAACGTTCCGGTGTGAATGTGCCCTTAGTTTTTGCTCATAGATACCCTCTAATTTAGGTTAGCCATGTCCACATCCTATAACTAGTATGCTGGAAACATCATTGTGCAAGATAATGTAAGTAATGAACCTTTCATGTGAAATGATGTAGTGTCACAACTCATTTGCATCCCACTTAAAGTGTAATTAAGATTCCCTGACAGTGTTGCTCATCGCCGAAAGAACAAGGAGAGCTGCTAAATGAATCCAGAATCCAAAGCTAGGCAATTTTCACTTGCTAAAATCCCCTCTCAGGTGACAGTTAATCATTTTTTTTTTAATCTTGATGTATAATTGTGGCATTGTTATGCTCTAAGCTCCGTGAGTGGCAAAACGCTATATTGCAATGATTTCTTGGATAAAGAACAAAATAGGAGTTACTGCAAGAAAGCACGACACAACAGAACATTCTGTTCAGCCGTCAGATTGAGGTGTGGTGCATCCAAATTAATAACTTTTAGTATTAGCTGATTACAGCATGTGCATTGACTGGGAATGAGTGATGTCTGCTCAAGTGTTCATCAAAGCCATTCCATAAGAGATTAAAAAAAAGTAACTCTGCTAAGAGATCTTTTGGTGTTTTTACTTTGCTGAATTTAATTTTAAAGTTAGAAATCTGAAACAAAAAAAAAGCGCCATTGAAAAAGAAGTAGGAAATGTTATAGAAAATATACCATTTATATTTATTACAACTAGGGATGCACCGATACTTTTCAGATACCAGTGCCGATACTTGGCATGTTCATAAAACCTATCAGGGTTGCAGCGGTCTCAGCTGGGACCTGACTCTGGCACTCCACCACTGTTCTGAAATCATTAGTCGATATTGTTTTAGAAAAACTGCCACATGACAATAAACAAAAATGTATCAGTACTTGTACTTGCAAAACTGGTATCGGTGCATTCCTTATATGTCCACATAACATAAGTTTAGAAAACGTACCCTCTTTCTATGGAGGAATCTTATTTTATAGTGTCTGCTTGCCTCTAACTGCCAGGAGTTATGTGGAGCGATTAACATTTTTCTTTATATGTATGGCCCCTGTTCCTCCTTAAGCCCACATTAACACCTATGTGTTTTGTCGCACACAAACACGCATGACAAAACGATCAGCACTCATTGATTTCAATGACGCCCGTTCACACATGAGAATTTTGTCACAAGCTGCAAAATGCCTGCTGCTGGAATAAGCTTCTGAGCTTCTTTGGGCGTTTTGCAGCACGTTTGACCCCATAAAATTCAATGGAAAAGCCTGAAAAACACGTGACATAAGCGGATTGCACATTTGACACCTGCTCTAATCAGCATTAAACAGTCTAAACCAGAATTTTCCCAACCCTTTTTTAGTTATGGCACCCTTTAAAAGTATGCAGATTCTTGAGGCACCCCAGTCAAAAATGTGGGGCCTCACAAAAATACACACAAAAAGTAGGTTTCCCTCTTCACATTGAAGTGCCCTCTTTAATTAAATATTTCCCCCTTCACATCAGAATCACCCTTTCCATCAGGAGCTCCCTTCACACCAATCTTCATTCCCCCTCCACATCACAGTTCCACTACCACAAAATTTTGAAGCACCATTGAGGAGGCCAGGAGGCACATCAGTGTGCCATGGCACCCTGGTTGAGAAAAGCTAGTCTAAACGAGTACTGAATCCAGTCCTACATGATGCACTAGCCTCATAAAGTAAACACAAAGCCTGATTTGCCTCCCCTGACTGAGCCAAATCCTCCTTCATTTGTGTCTCACATGCTTCCACTACCAGACACAGAAGCTAATAGTGGAAGGGTTTCAGAACCAGAGGAAGTGCTGTCAATCCGGAAAGCAGAGGGTAGAACTAGGTGTGGCCAGGCGTTCATAGTCAAGCTACGGGCTTGTGAATCAGCAGTGACCATGCTGATAACCATGCCCTCTATACAATTTTTCCAACCCACTGTAGTGCAAGCAGGTGCTCTAAATTCATGAGCAGGCAGCATCATTTGTACAACATCACAGTAAGCTGCATTATGTGGACTTAAATGGCAGTCAAAACAGGTATTTGTGGAACATCACAGGAAGACTAAGACAAATTTGCCCCCACTGTTTTTTTACAATTAAAAGCTATCATCTCTTTGGGCGATAAAGGTACTGTCATTAGACTGTTGAATGGCGAGGGCAATGCTGAGCACTAGAAGGGGGCAGGGATTAAAGTTGAACTACTACTACTAGACATAAATAAAAAAACACCAAATCATACAGATATATATATATATATATTTTATTTATTTTTTTTATAGAAACATTAAGTAGTTTTTAATTGAAACTAGACAAAATACCTGACTTGAATTTGACTTGATTTCAACATCTTCTAACCCCTGTACAGCTGCCCTCAGACTGGCAGAGGGACGGGAAGAAATCAAGGCCAGTCAGATGCCCTGCATTCACATGTGCTGACCAGAAACATGCTCACAGGTGAGGGAACAAAGAGATGACTTCATCAGTCTGCTGCTACTCCTTCACTAAGGAGAAATGTTTCTTGGCTTTGGCCCTGCACCGGGTAATCTGTGGTGTAGAGAAAGCCTTGGAAAGTCTCTGTGTTGGGCCCCATGCCAAACAGGAGGTCAGAGAAAACGCACTCTGTAGCACCATATGTGCACCAGTGTGAACTTCCACATGGAACTGCAGTACCATGGTACCTGCATTGCTAGAACCAGAATTTAGACCAAAAAAGAAAAATATTAATTAGACTGATTTCAGCTAGTTCAATGGTTTGGTTAATTTTTTACACTTTCTTACTTTTTTATACCGTCCACTACTACTTCTCTTCAGTCAGTGGCAGGTGATGGTTCAGACAACATGTGAATGATTGCTGCTCTCACACAGATGGCAGCAGTCTTCACCCTGTGTATTGCTATCAAACATTTGTGTAGTTTTTTTTTGCAATAATATTGGAAACAGGCTTCCTTCATTCAAATGCTAATAGGGTATCCATGCCCATTGGAAGCTTACCAAACAGGAAGTGGAGGAAGACAGTTAACATGTGCTTCTGGAAGTAATCTATTTATCTACCAAGGATAAAAAGAGATGAGCAGCAGCAGGCAAGGATTCCATTTTGACCTTTGACTAAAGTATGTATTCAGCCATTAGAACTCCTAATTCCATGATTTAAAGAGTAGAAATCTTTCATGGAATGGGTGGATGAAATATTACTTTTGTTGATGCTTAAAGTGAACCTATGGCCAGACTATGCACACTAACATATTTACATATTCTGAGCAAGCTCCATGTGGAGAAATTCATCTTCAAAATTCATTACAGAGCCACTAAAATCTGAGCTCTGTTCCTATTACTTTCTATTGCACAAGGATCTTGGCAGCCTGCCAGCCTTCTAAAGTAAACACACAATAGGTGTTTCTAAGCTGTTAAAGAAGTCCTATCTTTTTATCCCATGCTTCTATGTGCCGTACAAATTGAGATAATGACTTTGATAGTTCACTCCTCTTCATTCTCTACCACAATCTGCAAAGGAGATAGACTCTTGATTGACAGCTCTTATCTCACTATTCCTGCACCTTCCCAAAACAAAAAAAGACTCCCCTTCTGGTTCTAGTGTCTGTGTTGATTTCTATGACAGTGTTCCACCTCCCTTTGAATTTCTGTGACCTCACTTGTGCCAGAAAAGTACAGGGACAGTGAAATAAGAGCTGTCAATCAAGAGGCCATCTCCTGTACATAACGTGGTCGGAAATGAAGAGGAGTGAGCTGTTAAAGTTTGTATCTCAGTTTCTACTTCACACAGAAGCATGGAATAAAAAGGAACATATACTGTGGGAGTCAGATGACAGAGCTGTGAAAAATAAGCAAAACTTTTTCTTAAAGTAACTCGGTGGTTAAACCTTAAAAATTCATTCAAGCACCTTAACTAATTCCAAAAATGTATCTTATTTGTAAGTTCATGTTAACACTGTCCTTCATTCTGGAGGGTGGCTACTTTTGTTCCCCATTGTCCCTGTGTGTGTTGTAAAATAGTCACCACTCCAATCTCACTCCCGTGATGGACTACAATCTCAAAACAAATTGGTAAACTAAATATGATACTTTAGTCTATCACAGGAGTGAGCTGGGTTACTTTACAACACAAACAGGGACCATAGGAAACAAAGTAGCCACCCTCCAGAAGGAAGGACAGTGTCAGCACCAATTCAGAGATGATTGGAGGATCTACAGCTGAGTGATACACAAATAAGCTACTTTTTTGTATTAATAGTATTAATAGTTAAGGTGCTTGAATGTATTTTTAAGATTTAACTCCTGAGTTTAGTGTCACTTTAAGAAACTGACTGGAACTTGACTTTAGAGTCTTTGTGATGAACTTTAAGAATCTTTGACAAGGAGTAACTTCATAGTACAAGCAGCAAAGGAAATGTAAATACTTTAATATTCACAGCCTGGACCCAGAAGCGCTGTAAACCAGGCTAAATAGATAATTCAGGATTGATTGCATTTGTATGTGAGTGGTTTGATTCACCATTTCCTCTGTACATATAGCCTTATTTAACTCTCTGTAATAGGGTAATAGGCATAAAGGGTAATTGGACCTCCTGCTGTAGTCAAACTACACATCCCTTAAGGCATTTCAAAACAGACACAGGCATGACTCCCAGAGGCAGAGGCACGTACAGTTGACCTTGTAGTTGTTTTAGGAGGCATCTTACAGGAATGGGCAACATTTTGCCACCAAATTCTTATGTATCTGGCAAAACAGTATGAATCATAACCAGTTTCTTTGGTTTATTTCTTTCCATTCCCAAAATAATAGATCATGAGCTTAAAAACAACATTTCATATACAAAAGCTATCAGAATATGAATCCATGTTAGAAAGAACTAAAATAGCAATATAGTTGGCATTGTCTAAATCCAAAAACCCTTTCAGGCAAGGATTATATTTTTCCTCTGGTCCTCTAATAACTTTGAACAAACCAACATTACCGGGTATTTCGGTTCAGAAGTTTTGTTTCTGCAGAGTTTTGTTCATCAGATTACAATAAAAGAGAAGAAGGATTTTCTTTGACAAAAAGCTATAAAGTAATATGTCAAACGATCTCGGTTCCCTCATGCGCCAAAACATATTGGTAAGCTCTATACATCTCAGCTTCCAGTTATCTCCTCACTTCTGCATCTTGTCTGCGCCTTTTATTTTCCTGTCTACATCTCCCCCTGAGATTAAACTGTCAGACTTTTCACAAGTACATATGAAGTAGACATCAAGGCAAAAAGTGAAGTACATCAACCCACTGCACAACAGGATCTTTATTTACCGAATGGCTGTGAAATATGTCTGCTGATCAATACACAATGTGTAGCTTGAAAGAAAGCTCTCACTTTGGAGAGTTTTTCTTGTTTTTGTGTAATTGTTTTATTATAGAAAAACCCATCAGCAGAAGGGAAAGTACATCCTTTTAAGTACTGCTGGATACATACAGTGCGCTGTGAAATTAATTCAGCAACAAGTACACTGGCAGGAAACATTTGTACGAAAGCAAGTGCCGCTTTTTACATCTATAAATAAGGAATGCAGTGACAGTTTAATAGCTTTGTGGCATCAGTATGATGGGGGATTATAAAGTGCGCTCATATACGGTAGTTACAAGAGTACAACTACGTCTTGAGCTTATCAAGCTGGAAGCGGATGAACAGACTGGGCAGGGCTGATAACACTGCTTGAGGAAAAACCTCAGAGGGCATAGGACATAGAACAGAACTGGATTTTTGGCAGGATCAACAGGTAGTTTTTTTTGTACTTGGAAGAATAAAACACGTTCAGTGAAATATTAAGCAAACCCAAAAGGAGCAAGTAGGAGAAGTTGTTGCAAGTTTTTTTCATAGTTTACTTATCCTCTAAAGCTGGCCATACATGTTCAGAAAACCACTCAATTTCCCCATCCACATGAAACAGAATCAATGCGGGAAAGTTCCCTGTTGGCAATTATATTCAAGCAGCCATAGCTCCAGTGACTGGCTACAGTCACTGGTCAACCCAACAATTTTCTGCTTGGCCCCTTCAGTTTGTCATTTGAAGTTTGTTGAGCTGAGTGAGGACCATCCACAATGGCTCCAATTTCAACTTGTGTATGGCCAGCTTAAGGAAACCTATAATGAAAGAAATAGGCAGCCATTGATGTCTTCTCCGTTTACAAAATGCTAATTGCCTAGCTGTGATGTTTATCCAGTGGCTTCGATATTTTCTCAATCTCTGTCCTGAAGCTTGTAGGCAGGTAAGCAGTTCTTAATTCATTGGTTGTGTGAATTGTGGTTCAAAAGCAAAACTTTCCCTGCACACTCACCAGCCAGCCTGCAAAAAAATACACTGGTTAACTATTAAGGTTAAAAACAGGTTTTAGTTGCACAACTTTTGCAAAATACATGGAAGTCACACTGCCTGGTCAAGGCCCCTCTGGTTAGTGTGGTCCTAACTGTAATCTATGAGCGCCTCTATCATGGAGCATATAAAGCAAAGGATGAATTGGGTGCAGGTTCGCCAGGAGGTAGCTCAACCTCCTTAAAGGCATAGGGACACACCAGGAGTCCCGCACATCAAAACTGCATAGGTGTGTCCCTATGCCTTTAAGGAGGTGGGGCTACCTCCTGGCAAACCTGCACCCAATTCATCCTTTGCTATATATGCTCCAAGATTGAGGCTCTCATAGATTAGAGTTAGGACTACACAGAGCCATCTTGACCAGGCATATTAGCAAAAGTTGTGCAACTAAAACCTCTGTTTTTAACCTTATTAGGTAAAGAGTGTATTTTTTTTGCAGGCTGGCTGGTTCTACGGGCACAGCAGGGTGTGAGGCGGTTGTACAACGTCGCATCCCAATACATTGAAAAAAGTAAGGCATGACTTACTTTTTTTCAGTGCACACCACCGCGTTCCTACTGCAATGCAGTGGTATGAATGGGCACCGTCCGTGACAAGGCCAATTGTCTTGTCTTGTGTTGGGGCTGTGCTCGAAACAACGGCCAGCGCAGCTCCAACGCAGATGTTGTGAATGGATCTTAACTCATTTCATAATGCACTGTAGATGTTGCTTCCACTGTTCTGCAAAAATGTAATGTAGCCAGTCTGCGGAGGAGCACAATGTACTGTACCTATAGACAAACAGCATTTATCATGTTCTGGCAGCAAACAAAATGCTACATTTGCAATACTATAGCTCCATGTGTTGTATCCCATTTTCATATGCATAATGCAATTACAAGATAAAATAACTAGCACACATTAGATGACTGTAGAGAAGAATCACATCTGTTCCCTGATGACATCACATAATCCATGGTGCAGTAAAATAGATAGAAATGACACTTTGCCAGGGGCAGCATGTGATTTGAATTATATTCTCCCTTTTATTTTTATTTTTTTTCTAAGACAGTTCAATTCCCTGTTAGTTGTCCTTTAGCCCAGTGTATATTAGATTATATATGGAAAGCTTAATCCAAACAAGAATCCATGGCATTTACATCTCTCACCTCTGAAACATGCATGCAGTGGACTGGAAATGTATAATTTGAAACTGAGAAAAAAAAAGAGATCCATTCATCTCAGCATTGACAGCATCTATCCACCCCTCCCTTTCTCAAGACTAAACTGCACTGAAACATAATGCTGTTACATTATACATTAATACATATGGCCACCTACAGGATATTACCAGCATCATCCAGCTAATGTGAATTGCATTCACCTGCTGCCAATTTACCAGCTCTACTGCTTCCTGCCAGTTTACATGACAGTGCAGGCAAAAAAAAGGTGGGCTACACCTTCAAAAAGAGAAGGTAATCATCTCCATAGCACAAGCTGTCATTTCTGAGAGCACTAGCTAAGCAACATTACCTTAGCTGGATGAATTGTATTCAGGGAAGTGACTGATATCTATAAATAAACAGCAGGCCATCCACCATTCTAAGTGGTTTTGCATAAACCTTCCCTTCTCTTGGTTTATTATATCTTTCACTAGCATAAAATCACATTGCCATACCCAGCACATCATGGCTGCATACATGAATGTATTCTATGAAAACTATCGTTTTTTCAATGACATTTAAATATAGGTTTAACTGTAAAAGGATTTGCTTACTGTAAAATGTTTTATTAGTGTGTGTTCATGTTAAAGCAGAAGTAAAGTTAGAAAAATTGCTGGGAGGTAGACATTTTGGCAGAGGAGACATGCAAAGTCTCTTCTGGCAAAAAACGCCTTCCTCTCTCCTACAGCGATTTTCTATGTTCTGTGTACACTGTACGCCGCATGCTCCATGTAGTGTACACACTCAGCTTGTGTACAGTATCTCTAAGATGCTGTGAATGGGTCTGATGGCGGGGAAGAAGTAACTACCGTGTGCATGTGCAGGAGTTACAACACCAGCGGCCACCCAATGGCCTAAAAGAACTTCAGAGAACCTGAAAGTATCAGCGGCAGAGATGGCAGCAGCAGGAGACAGATCGATCCGACAGCGCTGGAGAAGGACACACTGGTGAGGTAAATGTGGCCTAATGTGCAAGTAAGTATGATGGGAAAACTTGCAAATTATGGCAAAAACCCACCCAGCTCACAGTGGTTTACCACCACTTTGTGTCCATTTATTGTTTGTAATGACATACAGTATGTACATGGAGAAGCCATGTTTTCTTATTGCAACCAAAAGGCTGCAATGAGTTCCACTAATCCTTGGACCATGCCTTGTCCCTCTATACTGAACTTATGTAAGCATAATGGGGTAGAGTTGATAAAGGTCTGTGACACAATTCTGGCATTATGGCTGTATCTAGAACTCTTATGCCCAACTCATTAAAGGCGTGTGATAGTTCTATAGTTTATACCAACTTATGCAACAAAATCATAAAGTTCTTGCAGCAACACTTCATTAATAAATTAAGCCATTTCAGAGTTGAGAGAGCCGGAGGTAGTTAAGACGAATGTAATTTTGGAGTGCTGACCCACCCCTTTCCTCCAGTAGTTGGTTGCTAGGACACTGTATGACCACAGTGTCACTGGTTGCTAGGATGCTGTTGATCCACAGCATCATTGGTTGCCAGGAGGCTGTGGGCTCACCAGTTGCAAGTATTCTGGATCGGCTGCAGAGGCTAGGAATGTAATTTCAGTGACAAAATGAGCGTGTCTGCCCTGAAGTGATATTAAGGGTAGTTTATTTTACTCAACCACAACTTACATGTTTGAAGACCAGGTGAAGTTTATTTGTCACAAGATCTGTAAGATGTAATGCTGAGGTATGTAAGAAGCATTGATTTTCCAGCGGCGTTAAGGAGATTTGGGTGGAAAATTATTACACAAAATGAGCCCTAGAGACAAAGAGGTAGGCGGGGCTTAACAGTAAACAAACTACAGTGGGAGGTAGGGACAAACTTAATTCAGAGCAAACAAACATGATATGACACCATAAACTCATGGACATGACAGCCAGGACACTGTTGACCCACAGCATCTTCAGCTGCTAGGATGCTGTTGGTCCACAGCATCTTTGGTTTCTAGGATGCTGTCAGCTGCACAGAACTAAAACATCCAATAATGCTGGGGGCTGGACATGCATGAGGATAGAGTGTCCGCATGTCTGTATGTGACAAATGTATGTAGAAGTTACCGACATGTACATTAATCTGTTGCAAGTAGTGACATTTGTAGCACGAACAGGAGACATTTTTCATATGAGTTTCTATGACAGTCTTTATGAATTGCAGAAAATGAGTCCTCAGTGGTATCTTACACTTTTGGTGGCTATACTTGCAGAAAATGTACTTGGCTTGAAAAACAACACAGTGCGGCTACTTCATCCAAGGGCTGGTAAGCAACAATGTAATACACTTCTGTTCTTAGGCTTAGATCGACTTTAAAGCTTATATGAGATTTTAATGATTGGGTTTACATATACTTCAACTCTCCAGCCTCTACCAAAAACTGTCATATTAGATTTGGGTGAATTCATCTTTTAAAGTTTGTCTAAACTCTGAAGTGCAGGAATAAGTACAAGTGCTGAGAACCGTATCCAGCAATTAAGGCAAGAAGTGAGCTGTACGTGCTGGGCAGCCGGATAGCATTATCAGGGACGCCTTTAGAAACAGGTATTTCTGTCAATACTTCAGTAAATGTGCCAAGCACAATCCCAAGTGGAAGAAAGATAATTTGTTTAACAGGTTTCATCACAAATAATTTGATGAGTTTTATAAAATAAGAGATTAACTCATTTCCATGGTGACTGCATCCTATAAACACAGGTTGTCAGAACTTTGTTCGACATTTTGGGAGCTTAAGGCCGTTAAGGAGTGTAATTTAAAGAAGAGCTGGGAGATGGTCCCTTGAGCTGTGAGAAGAAAAGAAGAAAAAAATAAGCGTCTGACTCGCAGATATATGAATTTATTTTTCCAATCACATCCGCCATTATGCTTGTTTGTTGAAAAGAAATCAAGTGCTCTTTATTTCCACTTGTGGGTTCCTGCTGTTTCTGGGAAAAGAAAAAAATAGAAAGCGCAAGAAAGAAGAAAGATCCACTTATAGCTCCCACCACCGTCATCAATTTTAGCTGGAGACTAGTGTAAAGAGAGTTGTTATAATTCCGATATTGAAAAGCATGCTAGCTGTCAGCTATGATTCTAGTCTTGTCTTTTTTTGTCATCTGTAAATACATATTTACTGTTATTTCCAATTGTTCTGATAATAGCTTTACAGAGTTATTAAATGTGTATCTACCTTATCCCTGCAACCGCACCATTTTACTGCAACTGGTAATTTCCTATTTCACCTTCACGGAAATCTGGAATTGTAGCCCATGCCTTCATATGTAAAAGTGCTATGTATATTGCATGGCTTTAGTCAGGAAATACATAGGACACTGTTGCTTACAAGAGCATTCTGGGACATTGGACAAAGAGGGAGTGAGACAGCTAGGATGTCTTAGTTTACTGTAAACTTGTACTGAAAAAGATATGGGGGCTGACTGCCTATTTAAAGTAGATATAAACCCAATCACTAAAATTGTAAACTTTAAAGGTGAACTCCAGGCAAATAAATATTATTTAAAGTGACAGTGAAGGTAGTGTGAGGCCCCGTTCACACTGAGCGATTTATCGCACGGTAATTCCCGCGATATCGCGGCTATTTACCGCGCGATATTGCTCTCCAATGCATGGCAATGGGGCTCTGTCCGTCACTGTCGCGGGTTGTGCGTCGCTACAGCAAGACCCTTTTTGGAGCGGATTTTGCCGCGATTCTAGCTTGCTCAATGCAAGCATTTGCGCGACAAACGCGCAATTTGCGAATCGCTCAGTGTGAATGGGGCCTTAAAGACGTACCTTATGTGATGCCGCTTGATCCGTGCCAGTCTCTGATCCAGCGCAGACTCCTCATGTCCCACAAGGTCTGTCCAAAGTGTACGCTCCCGGCTGCGTCCATTCAGCTTCCATGCCGCTCTCCTCCTCTCCCCTTTCAGTGATCTGGACTGTGCCTGCGCCCGCCCACACTTCCTTCTTCACAGCGTTCCGGAGCCGGGACTTCTGCAGCCGGGAGCAAGCGGTGCTGACACAGGTAAGTTGGGATTTTCCAATTTTTAAAAAAAATAATGTTGGGGCATATATCTACTGCTTACTAGCAGTAGTTGTGTGCCAACAAAACAAGACTTTAATTATACTTTAAATATATTCCTCAATAGCCACAAAGGATATAAATCCACTTTGTGGCCACCAAATCACTTTGCAAATGCAGTATTACTTTGTAAAGGTAGCAGTGACATCATCACTGTGCTGTTCATATTCTGTGCAGAGAGCAGAGCAGTGGGAGGGACCCAGAAGGCCCCACCCACCACAATCTGCCTGCAGAAAACTGCAGGAGGGGGCATGAGCGATGAGTATTTGACCCATCCAACCAGAGGAAAACTTGCAGTGGTGGGGGAGCAGCAATGCAGCAGCAGGGGAGCAGCGAAGCATTGACATTTCAAAGTCACCAGAAAGGTTAATATATTTCCTCTTCTTTTTGCAGGTATGTTTTTGGATTCAAGTGACCCTGTGCTGGCAGGGTCACTCTCAAGCCTAAATGTAAACATGATGAGTATTTGACCCATCCAACCAGAGGAAAACTTGCAGTGGTGGGGGAGCAGCAATGCAGCAGCAGGGGAGCAGCGAAGCATTGACATTTCAAAGTCACCAGAAAGGTTAATATATTTCCTCTTCTTTTTGCAGGTATGTTTTTGGATTCAAGTGACCCTGTGCTGGCAAGGTCACTCTCAAGCCTGAGGTTAAACACAACAGCCAGACAAATTGCATTTTTAGAAGGAGCAGTCAACAACAGCAGCTTTCATAGTGCTCTCAGTTCAGGTTTTTCTAGCAAACTAAAGCTTAACCATAATAACATGGCACAACCTACCAAGAACTAGCACCAATAAAAAGATTTTGTCTCTTCTGGACATACCTCAAATGTGAAACAGTAGAAAGGTATCATGGCACACTCACAAACCAGCATGTAAAACAACTTGTCTCACCACTAAGGTTAATAACAGAGGTTTGGATACACGTCTTCTGCAGAAAATGTGAAAGCCGCACAGCCGCGCCAAGGCACCTCTTATAGTGCGGTCCTAACTCTAAATTATGAGAGTCTCCATCTTGGAGCACATGGGGGCAGAAGATTTCAAATTGGGTGCAGGTTTGTCAGGAGGAAGCCCAACCTCCTTAAAGGCACAGAAACACACAAGGGATCCCGCACATCTCATAGTTTAGAGTTAGGACCGCACTATAAGAGGTGCCACAGGACTGCCAGACTGTGATAGGAGGCTGAGCGGTGTGGGAGGAGAGATGTCGGCCGCTCACAGCGCACTCCTCCCACAGCGCTCGTTCGGCTGTCACACTTTCTCTCCTCCCCGCTGGGACACAGAGCAGCGCCCAGCGGGGAGAGAAGAAACTAGGGATGCGCCGATGTATCGGCAAGAAAATGGCCCTTTCGGCATTGAGCCAAAAGTGCCATTTTCTGCCGATATGTTTCGGCGGACGATATATCGGTGCATATTAAGGAGTATTTCCACTTTTGCAGCCATATTATGATAACACCTGTATTATATTTATTACATGTTCCCATTCACATAGCATTACTTTAAAAAAAAAAAATTAAAAAATGTGTCTTGCTGTTTAAATTGCTTTTACTTGGGTTATGGTAATGAATGGTGATGAATCATTCTCACATTTAGCAAAACTCCACTTCTATACCTTACGGTTGACATTTCTGTGTGATTTTTTTTTTTTTTTTACAGTAAACACTTGGCTTGTTAAGAGGTAACATTTCTACTTGCTTCTATTTTTTGTGATGTTAGGATGGGCTGTGAGGGGTTAAAGGATGACAACACTGGCTTCTCTATTGCTTATTAATGAAGTTAATGAGAAAAACACAATCCTCAAATTTCACCTCTAAGTGTTTCTATAAGGACAGATTACTGTGAAGGTGATCCAAAAAACATGGAATCAGCCATGTTGCCTTCTGCAACAAAACAAATAAAAGGTAAGAAATATAAAAGAAAAAAGAAAAACAAAAAAACAGTATGCTCTGTGAATAGGAACACATAACAAACATATAGAGGGGTTTTCTCAAATTTGACTGCAAAAGTTGAAATACACTTTAAGGTGGCCAGAAGAGATGAATCATTCTCACATTTAGCAAAACTCCACTTCTATACCTTACGGTTGACATTTCTGTGTGATTTTTTTTTTTTTTTTACAGTAAACACTTTCTATACAAGTTTTGAAATGGAGTGCATAGAATGACTTGATAGCTTTGGAAAATAGAAAACATACAAGTTATCACTTTTATTGTTACGTATCAGGAAGATGTCTGTTTCTATGAAGTCTTCATCACAGAATTGATGTTTACATATTTCATGGAACAAACATAGTGAAAGCAACCAATCAGTTAAACTATGACATTGGTCTAGCAGTCAGATAAGTATTGAAATGAGCAATGCTGAAAAGCTCATTTTATTAATACGAGGAATCAAAAGAGTTTTAGTAATGAAAAAGAATAACGGTTGCTAAATACTAAATGCCAGCAGGGATTTATTTTTCTTCTAATTTATCTTTTTTTCTAGAGAAGAGACAGGAATGTTACAAGGAATAGAATCCCAGAGGCAAGATGAGGGCTGCTCCCATTCTTCTCCCATGATCCATTTCAGTTTGAATGCTTTGAAATATTCCAGACGATGACTGCAAATATAAACAAATATCATCAAGTGAAAAAAAGATGAAAGCCTCGCAGTTCTCTTTGTATTTGGAGTTGATGAGCTCACATTGGATCTTAAGTGCTTTTTGTCTTTCTCTCTACCGCTGTTGAGATGCCTATACACTGAGAGACCCAGCTACTTCATACAATCAATGGGTAGCCACATCTTCAACAGATTTTGACATACTGTACATACTTATTATTAACGCTGAAGTGCTGGCTATTTGGCAATTGATGCAAATATACTTTTATCACATAGGAGACAATGCAAAAGATCACATACTAAGACAGATGCGGTCATATTGTTCAAAAATCTGTTTTTCACTAATTTAAGCGCCGGCAAAGGGACAATTTCAGCAAACCAGGCTGAAACTTGTCAGAGAAAGTGGCCCGTGTGGGTTAGGCACCATGTTGTGTAGTCACATAGTACATGACATTCAATGGACAATAACTGGGTTAAAAGAAAAGTGGTATACAGGAATAAACTCATTGTACCCATCTCTCATCTGACTCCAGTGTCTTCTGTATCACTGATTCATTCATGTGCCATTTTATGCAAGTGTGAAAAAGTAAATAATTTAGAGATGTCAAATTTAAATGAACCTGGGCTGAATTGAATGGTATATACAGTACCTTTAAACGGCCATAATTAAAAGAGAACTATGGGGTAACCTTTTTATCCCATAGTTCTCTTTAGGGTCATGGGAAGATATATACTAACTTCCTCCCATGACCCAAAACTCAGTACATAGCGGGCTATTGACACTAAACTCAGGAGATCGATTTATAAAAGTGCATTCAAGTACCTTAATTATTAACAAAAATTTATTTTATTTGTGTATCACTCAGCTGTAGATCCTCAAATCATCTCTGAATTGGTGCTGACACTGTTTTTCCTTCTGGAGGGGGGCTACTTTTGTTCCTCATGGTCACTCCCGTGATGGACTGCAATCTCAGGTTTAGTTTAATAATTTGTATTGCGATTGTAGTCCATCACGGGCTTTGATATCCCTATATTCCTATCACTGTATATAATGTTCGTAACCATTAAAGGAGATCTCTAGAAGATATAATTGAATAGAAAATTGAAGGGTAGTTGGAATGGGTTATTTAGTTGCTGCAATGGAAGTTTGTTCCATTCATAATATAGCAGGGACAGAAAGTAAAGTAACAGAGTTAACGGTACTGCTGTACTCCTGGTATAGTTTTTGGACAGCTACATCTTAAAAAGGACAGCACATAGGTAAATGTAATTAACATTTACCTTCAGCAATCCTTTGTAGTGATATTTTCAGGAGTTCTCCTAAACTGATTTGAGACCTTTCTTTCAAAATGCTGTATTAGCCAAGACAGTATATATAGGATGTTCTGTATGGTTTTTAGTAGGGATGTCCTGATACCACTTTTTCAAGACAAAGTACAAGTACTTCCCCTCTTGTACTTGCCGATACCAATTACTAATACTTTTTCTTACAGGGACAGGTGACTTTAAATGATCCATAGTACAACTACATGTTATGTACTATGGATCATGATTTAACCTATTCATGTTAGCAAGAGAGAATTGTAAATCTATTGCTGTAATGTAGTGGAGGTGTGTGCTGTATATATGTACTACATATACAGTACGTACGTCCAGTACACCTGGCAATAGATTTACAGCCAGCCCTGTCCCAGCTTCCCTCACTCACAGTTTCACTCTGATCCCTGTTGCCTCACGTGATGCCTCTTGTTGTCGGTGCTGGGCAGGATCGCTGCATCACATCTCGGTCCTCAGCTTGTGGGAGGTGCTCACAATTCTGCCCTGCTAACATGAATAGGTTAAATCATGATCCATAGTACATATACAGGACACACGTCCAGTACACTACAGCAATAGAGTTACAATTCTCCCCTTCTAACATGGATAGGTTAAATCATGATCCATAGTACATAAAATGTACATAATATGTAGTTGTACTATGGATCATTTAACCCCTTGGTTCTCAACTGGTGGGTAGTGAACCAAAAGTGGTTATGACCCCATGTTTAGTGGGTCCACGTGTGCCTTCCACTTTTCTAGGTGAGAGGTTCCTCAGCCTCCCCCTAGCGCAGGACTGTCAGTTCTCGCGCCAAGCAGCCATTCAAAATATGCTGCCCAGTGCCGAGTGTCAGCTTGAGGTGGGCTGGGGGTATGGCCGCGAGGGAGCTCATCCATACTTGCATTGCATACAGCTCACTCGTGTACCCTGGAGAGGTGCCTGGACTGGAGTGGCATCACAATCTGGCTCCTGGCACCTGTACAGGGTGTGCAAGGAAGCTTTACAAGTGGATGCACATATGGATGGAGCTCAGTCACAGCACAGCAGCCCACACTGCGTTCAATTGCAGTGCTACTTGGGTCACGACTTAATGAGCAAGGACAAAATGTGGGTCTTGAGGTTACACAGGTTGAGAACCACTAATTTAACCTATTCATGTTAGCAGGGGATAATTGTAAATCTATTGCTGCAGTGTATTGGGAATATGTACTGTTCATGTACTACATATAGAATACACTGCAGCAATAGATTCACTGTTAATATGAATGGGTTAAATGATCCATAGTACAACTACATATTATGGACATATTATGTACTATGGATCATTTAATATATTCATATTAGCAGAGGATAATTTTAAATCTATTGCTGCAGTGTATTGGGAATATGTACTATACATATAGAATACACTGCAGCAATAGATTCTTGTTGTTCACACAAAACACTAAGCCCAGGCCCCGTCTCACTTGCTGTTGCCTCAATCGCGGTGCCGAACGATGTGCCGAACGATTTTCTTCCCACGTGAGGACGTCGGCGGCGCTGAGCTGAAGAGGAGCGTCGCGTCACTGCTGCTCCGGTGGGCAATCACCGGCCACCTAAATTAGAACCCCACCTGGAGCGCCCCCCACCGGTGCAGCAGTGACGCGACGCTTGGCGCAGCAAGGCAAGTAAAGAAAAAAACCATAGCGCAAGCTTCGGCGCTATGTATTGGGGCATTTTGACAAGTACAAGTACTTGTCAAAATGCCCTGTATCGGTCCCTATACCGATGCTTGTATCGGTATTGGGACATCCCTAGTTTTTAGTAAGGCTGTTTTCAGATTCTATCACTGTACAAAACTCCTTCGCTTCCTGGCTTATGAGTAAACCTATTATCTTGTGCCAAAGCCCAACCTGAGGAGCACTAGTAGCAGGCAATAGAAGGTCACTTTCCAGCAGAGATTTTACCAAGAGGGATAATTTTACTATCTAAGCACAGAGACCCACGTCAATATTAACAGCTTGGCTAAAGAACACAAGTGGAGCAAATGCGGTAAGAGGATAATTCCTTATTTTTTAGTGAAAAGGGGATGATCAGCAACCAGTCCCTTAGAGACTGTCTAATATGTCTGAAAATCTCTAAGTACTACAATGAATTCAGGATGTACAGGAAGACAGTGCCTCTCACTGCAGTCAAATGAACCATAAATTAGACATATTGGGGAAGATTTATCAAACCTAGAGCAGACAGAATCTGGAGCAGTTTTCTATGGCAACCAATGACCTTCTCGCTTTAGTCTGTTCAGTTAAGATTTGAAAATGAAAGAGAGAAGCTGATTGGTTGTCATGCACAGCTGCTCCAGATTTTGTCTGCTCCAGTTTTGATAAATTCCCCTCATTGTATGTATAACATATTGTAAGCACAATTGTGTTTCTGGAAAATATTTGCTTTTTAAATTGGTATATTTGAATAATGATATGATGAATAATGATAATCATATTTAAGGCACATGAAGCATTCTGGTGTCATTTGGGGTTACATTACATGAAAGCAACAATATTTGGTTATATGGTGAGTAATTGAGATGCTTTTATCAATATTTAATAATTGCATAGAGTGCAATGACGACCTACAGAAACCAATCAAATTTTTATAAGGGTGAAAACAAATTGGGTGCTGATGTTTTCACACAATCACACATTTTATACTACCGTTTACTGAGCTATTTTAGTTTTAGATAAGGCCTAGGAATTCACTTTAATGAGCTACTGGCCTTCTTTTCACCATAGATACCATACATATTCTAGGACTATATCTTTTCCACCTAGGGAAAAGCTGTAGTCAAATAAGGATTGTTGTGCTTATTGATCTTCCAAAAAAAAACAGAAGTATCAAGATGAATATTTCCCTGGGAGGTGGGATATTCCATTACAGCATGGGAAGCTGGCTGATCCATAGAAGCAGACCCAAGAGTAGGAAAAAAATTAGAAAAATATATCAAACTCAGTCTGTCCAGAAACCACAGTAGTAATGGGATCTGTTGGATTCTGGTCATTTGTTTGTAAGTTAATCCAAATCCTGACTGAGCACTGAAAATAAGAAGCAAGCAAAGTACTGAAAGAAAAATGAAAATGAAGTTCCCCTCAATTCCAAATTCTCACCAGGTGAAAATTTAATGATACATTTAATACTCACAGATTGGAGTATAATATTCATTATACAAAAATGGTCAGTTTATTTTTGTGATGATAGGCAAGCTTCCAAGTAAAAGAAACTAAATGAACCAGGTATCTGGTATGCAGGGAGTAGTATAGGAGCTAAAGGGTGAAAGCTGAGCATTCAAAGTAAAAGGAAGAGAATTTTAAGAAACTTAATTAAATAAGAAAATAATACCTCCAAGGTTACGGCTACGAGAACTGCTTTTCACATGAGAGGCAGACTTAGATCTCCTATGAGATGTTACATCAGTGCTAACTGGCAGGTTTTTCTGCTTCATTAGGAGACCTTCTACAATTAAGCATTCACCCAGAGCCAAAGAGGTTTGGGTATGCCTGTGTTCACTGCATGACCAAAGACCATTCCTCAAAAGGCAAGTGAATGAGACATTGCTTAAACAAATTTTCAACACTCCAAGCATGTAGCCATAGTGCTCTATGAATATGGACAAACATTACTGCTTTGTGACATGCAACCTTAAATTCCTGAGATAACTTATCAAAAAGTTGCAAAGATTTAGGATCCTGCTCTGAGTTAGAGGAGTCACTTTTAAAAGATGTGATCCATTGAACCATAGTGTCACAGAGAAGAGTTACCACCAGAAGAGGGCAGAGAGTTGTTCGAGTTAACTCAAACAGGATGTTCATAAGGAGTCTAACTGTTTATCAATGAAGTTCCTAAAAGGAAAAGGTTCCATGAACTAGAGTGATGAGATTCCCATTCAGGTGAAGAACTGGAGACCCACAATGGGTAGGGACTATTTGTTAAAAAATGATTTATCAAAAATAAAATGTCTCTGCACATCATTCAGAGGAAGCCATTATTGTGAAGGAAGTTCCCAGTCTTCAAAGAGGAACTGTTTCAGAATAGAGGATGGGGGGAAGCTCCTTGTGTTAGCACTAGCTGAAAAAGATATGTTACCTGATACAACAGGATGATACTTTAATTGCATAGCAGAGCTTACTGCGTCAATTAAATTGGAAACAACTGTGTGCAAATCAAAGCATCAGAGTCTCGATAAAAGGAGACTGCAAGGGCTATGAATTAAAGGCAGAGATGGTGATAGGCCTTACAGGTTCTTTAGGATATAAGGACCAAGTAGACTCCAACATAGGTGGTGTTGCAGCGCCCTTGGAATGTCTGCAAACAGAATTTTCCATTCATTTTGAAGAGATTGAAAAAATCAGCAGTGGAAAAGGGAGGCCTAGTAGACACTGTAGGGTTTTCAGGCTGAAAATATTAAAGTTGCTGATAAGGACAAATCTATAGAAATAGGGGTCCCAAGGTCTATGGCATAGGTGTCAAATTCTTTAAAGGATACTGGTAATATACTCCTGGAAACGGTAGGGGAGCATGGTTGTCTGCTGCAGTCGGGCTGTCCTCTGATCATCTCTTAAAAGACATGTTGAACCAGTTAGTGGTAAGCAACTAAACCAGAGTGATGCAAGGCAACACATTCAAACCTAAACCACAGGAGCTGATAAGGTTCTTAGGCAGCTGGAGGTGACTGGGACAGGGAAGACAAGCAGTGGAAAAGATCAGAGGTGATGATCCACAAAGTGCTTCAACAGAAGTAGCTGTGGGAAATACTGCCGTTTGAGGTGAAGGGTAGGAAGGAAACAAGCAGTGCACACACACAACACTATCTGTATTGAATTACATTAGCACTAAATTCCTTGAGTATGAACCATTATCGCAGTAAAAAGGGCAGAAATTTTCAAAAGAAAAAAAGAGAGGTCAATAGTTAAAGATGTGATGCAATTCCCTGGTTGTAGCCTGCAGATCTATTCAATAAATGTGTTAAGAGGCTAGGGGTCTACATAGGGTTGCCACCTTTTCTTCAAGCCAAACCCGAACACTGTAGCGCCTTGCGGCAAATCTACAGGTTGTGCTAAAGCTCTAAACTGGGGTTGTACTCTGCAAAACACTAAAACAGGCCACTACGATGTGATATAAAGCAGAGTTTATTGCGTAAATGTACATCAAAAAATTAACATATAATAAGATCACATTACAATGTCCACTAAGTGATTCATTCAGAAAAACAGTGCTCAGTGACTGATTGACTTGTCACGAGAATTTGTGACACTTCTCTGGATATTGAGAGCCCTCTGTGGTAAACTAAGTTTTTACTCAAGTGTATAAAGCACCTAAATGTTAAGTAGAGAGTACAAAGAACATACACCAAAATGTTATCACTACATGTAGAGACTTACATACACTGGAATATATCAGAGGCTAGGTTACTCCAAAAACCAAACCACTGCTCTGTAACCAGAGAGCGCTCTCTGCAGCTAACTGACATAGTACACAAAATGCCACAATGCAGAGGTAAATGTTCACACAAAGTGATGTTAGCCATTTTCAGAGGCATATTTACATAGCAATAGACTGGGTCATACCCAGGGCTGTACCATTGCTCTGAAACTGGAGGTTGCTCTGCAGCTGACACAGTACACACAGGTCTGGAAGGCCCCATATGTAGTGTAGAGCTCAGTACTCCTAACATTGCTACTTTCAGAGGCATACTTACATTAGGAGTCATAAAAGACTGCGATACACTATAGGCTATACTACTGCTCTAAAAGTGGTCTGCAGTTAACTGGCACAGCACATAAAGGTCTAGAAAGCACCGTAGACAAAGCCCAGTGACTGAAGGATTGATGTTTTGCCCCATCCATGGACCTACCCACAGAGTGAGTCTTTAGAGACCAGGCCACACCAGAGGCTGTGCCACAGCTCTAGACCTAGAGAGTGCCCTGGAGCTACCTAGCATGGTACATTAAGGTCTGGAGAGCGCCACTGGCAATGCCCAGTGCCTGAAGGTCAGATTCCAGGCTAGTCTAGCAATCTTCAGTTTAGTAGGGTCCAGGTATGACCTCTAAGGCTTTGCCAAGGATAAGCCATTTCGCACTGTTGCTGTGTACAGACTACGGACCAGAACAAGTAGCATAATAAATGTCTTGATTGTAGAGGAAAAAACATCCACAAACAACTGAAAACACGCTGTGCATTTTCTTTTATTCCTCATTTATTTATTTACCTGCCAACCATCCAGTTTTGGCAGGACAGTTTTAGTTTTATGATCCCAGAAGGGGCTGTGCTTAGCTATAATAGGCCTAGTTTATTACAATCATAGGTACTGTAGGGCACATTACATTTTCCTAGTTTCTAAATAATTATGTATATTCATACTTACAAATTGGCACCTTGTCCTTCACTTATTTCTTCTGGAGGAATTGGATATAAAGACTCATATACTCTGCCAATTCCTGAGCCATGGATAGCATAAGAATTCATCATGTCAACTCCAGGAGGAAAATAAGGCCAGGGAATAAGAGCAGTGCCATGCCATTGTCCCCAATCTGATGTGACATCTGCTGAAAATTCCAGTGGCAGTTCTATCTAATAAAGCAGAATATATTAATAAATGCAATATTTGCATTTAACAGATAAATACAAATACATTTACACACAATTCTAACAGCCCTAAAAATCTTAAAGCAGTCATTTCATGCAAACATTGTCATTCCAACAGTATCATTTACATTGCCTCAGAACTTTAAGTAACTGAAATTTGAAAAAGTTCAGCCCAGCTGGTATCAGAGCTCACTTCCTGCAATCTTTCTAAACTTCTGATCATGTGATGTTATCTCTTTTCCCAAGCCATCTCTACAAACCTAATGCAAAGGATAACATCACACATCATTTAGAGGGCTGTAAGGTACTTATCAAGATAAGCCAATAACGGTACATGCATGCGGCCCCGTCTTCTGGATTATGGGCAAACATGCTTTAGCCAGGAGTTGCGTGCATGGTGGTATCTGAACCTTACAAATGAACTTCGGAAAAAAACATCTACATACACAAATGAAATACATATAAGAGCACTGTTTACCTGCTATGGGATTTAAATTGCTGCCCATTTAGTCCTGAGATTTACACAGTCCCAGCACACGGTACACCCCAGCAAAATACAATTTTCTCTGTTACAGGTACTCCAGACGAAACCTCCATGGGAATGAATGTGACCCACGGGCCCAGCCAAGAAGATTTTGACAGGAGGCTGAGAGATCTAGTCTGTGATATTTTACTGCATTAGGAACAGCTGATTAAAAAATAGGGAGGGGAACTATGATATAGTGTAAAGGTGCCCATACACCTTACGACCATCGCAAGACTTTTGTCTTGCGATGGTCGTATGCTTATTGAAAGCTCGTACGATCTGCCCACCTTGGACGGGCAGATCGTACTTGCGATCATCGAAAGCCCGCCCCGCTGAGGGGCGGGCTTCCGATGACCGCAATGCAGAACGGGCAGTGTGCGCGTGCGCACACCGGCCCGTTCCGCAGTTATCGGACGAGCAGGCTAGAAACCCGCCGACAATCGTACGATTCTCGGCGGGTATTCGAGCATGTTGGTTCGACAAAAGACTTGCGACCGTACAGTAGAAACGGTTGCACGTCTTCGTTCACACTGCTCGATTCTCGTACGATCGCGGGATTTCGCCCGATTCTCGTACGAGAATCGAGCAGTGTATGGGCACCTTTAGTGTAACAATGTTGTTATTTCTCCACTCCCAGCCTGGTGACTGAACAATGAAAAAGCAGCAACAGACAGATGATGAGGTAAACTCTGCTCCCTCCTCCTATAAGCCTATTCCTTGTCTGTATACCTGACTGGCTCCCATAGGTGCCTCTCCCAGGCTGAGTGCTGCTGTACAGGGGATTGAAAGAGAATGATATCCTTCTGATTTAAAGGGGAAATAAAGTCACCCTAAAAAAATGGTCCCCCAGAAGTTTTTTGCCATAATGTGCCAGTATGCTCAGCATGTTAGCACATTATAGCACAAAGACATTAGTTTTAGTTATGTGTTTAGATGAAGCACAGAGATCTTGAGGAATGCTGAATTAAGTTTGACAGCATTGAACAGAAAACATATAGATCATAGAGAGGGAAAACATTTACAGATAGAACTTCCTATTGATCACAGATAGAAGCATGCATATAGAAAAACTAGCATTGACTAGACTTGCGCCATCTAGTGCTCAAGCGATAATACTACATCTCTGAATGTCAGTAAAACAAATCAGTATGTTGCATTTCCAACAATTAGCACATGTCTTTGTATGGGATCATTTCAAATCGGCTTGTAAAAACATACACACAGGCCTGTCCCTTTAATGAGGCAGCGTGAGGCTGTTGTCTCAGGCAGCACCTCTTTGGGTCACCTGGGTGGGCAGGGGGGGGCAGCAGGCAGAGTGTCCATTTTGCACAATCACTCCCAGCTCCCACCCCCAAGCACCACATCAGGCACCAAAAATGCTAGCGATACCATTACATACATAAATAATCATAGGCATTTGTGACATAGTTAAAACAAGCCTTTTGGATGACTAACTTTGGGTGGAGTTAGACGGTCCTAGATTAGCAATAAAGGGGTAGGGCTTGGTAGTCAGAGACAACACTGTGTTGCTGTTGGCAATATACCTATTACAAGGTCAGTAGCCAAAGAGGGTGCATGATGGAAGAGACAAGATGTCCTTATTATATGTAAATCAGCTACAACATGGAAATAAGCTCCATGAGTAAAAATAGAACACAGCACCTACTTAAACAGTAAATGAAGAGGAATTATGCATTATTCATGTATAGACTAAATAGTAATTACACAGAAACCACTAGAACAACAGCCATTGTTAATTTATGAAAAAGCAGTGCAATATTTTCATAGCCTGTATTCATTCCACGTTGTGACAATAAATAGTAAATTATGAACAGTGAGTTGAAAAGTCACTAATAAAATAATTATTGTTCGTACACAAAGGTTCCAGAGGTTTATTTAATCGATTCCTCAAAGCCTGGCTGATAATTAGTGCCTAAATGGAAAGATCACATGCAGGAAACGTGGTGACCAGCAATTACTGAAAGGTTAACAGTGAACTTGTGGTAATACATTTTCCCACCTTGTTTTTGAAGTATCTAGATGGCAAAAAAAATCATGAAGCAGTGTATGTGTAGCAACCAGGAAACTGCATTAGAGATGAATGGACTTCTAATGTGTCACACTGGGGGCCATTTTTAAAGTGTTTTTTCTGTAGGCATAAATCGTTGTGGTCACACAGTAAATAAAGTGTATGTAAAGACAAACAAAAAAATGTTTAGAGTAGGGAAGGGTTTAAACCCCTATTAAGTTACTGTCTGTGCCCAGCCGGGGGGAATTTCCCTTGACAAGGTAGAACATAGTCCCATAACAATTTTACCCCCAAACTCCCATGCTACTATGCCACCACCCTCCAATAATCCCCACCTGCCAATTAAGACACCACACTCGAGATTGGAGTTAAAATGGCTGTAGCAGCCTTTTAACAAGATATCCGGTACCCTATCCCACCTGGAAAATTGATGTACCTCAGGGACCACTCTACTCCATAACATACCTGGCACGCCTATCCAGCGTACCTCGGCAATGTTTCTAGGTATGCCCAGCTGCCTGCCATCTGGACGAACATCTGCCCGTTTTGCACCCCAAAAGACATAAGAATGGCCTAAAATCCACACGAGGCCAGGACTGGAATCTAGAAAAAGAAACAATAACAACAAGACAATACAGCAAAATCCAGGAACCGCCAGAGAAAAACACAGTTTAACATGTAAACACAACTATACAAACTGGTCACAACAAATAGGGGCGCACATACAAACGATATCTGGAAGACTCCCACCTCCATCTTTAACTCTTGTCCTGAAGACACAACAGAAAAAGAAAGAAAATCTCTTCAAGGTGAATGGAATTCTCATCTTAGAGAGATGCCACAGGAATAGATGTTCCCATTGGATGATTTTACATACCCATGACAACCACATTGGTAGTCTATGCCCAAAATAGAATGGCAGACTAGCATTTAACATCTCTGGGTGGGTTCTTGGCAATTTGGTGCCACTTACTTTAGTCTGTTCTATAGTTCATTCAGTCAATAAAAATGTGAGTAGAGGGTTAGGGACACAATATACATAAAAATAGCAAAATATCCTAAGGCCTTCTAATAGCAAAGCAATTGATAATGATCCACTGATAAACAACCTTTTAATAACAACTGGTCCTCTGACTTTATGTGAGCAGTCACAGGTACTGTAAAGAGTTGAGTAATAATGTCTGCATGCAATGTCCATCCGATAGCAGCTCCCCCCGTTTTTGTTTTTTTTCAACATAGCAGACTTCTCTGAAGATGCTCCATTCAGGTACCAACCTTCCATAGCAGATTAAATCAGCTTAGATGCCTTGGGCCTTCAGCACACGGCCCCACCTAGGGCAAGGCCCCAGAAGAAGAGAACTCCTGAATGTAGCATCCTCACCAGGCAAGAGCCCAGAAGGGAAGGACCCTTCTAGAAGCTTGTTCCAAATATTTATCCTCTGCCCCCAGCTTACAAAAGGGGGTCAGGAAAACAGCTGATACGGATGACTCAGCCCCACTGGAAGTGACACAGTCGAGAAAGTGTATAGGATCGAGAAAAATTATAGAACACTGACTTTGACACTGTCCGGCCCCTCCCACTCTCCTCCCACAGCTTACAGCCCAGAAGCATGGACAGCCAGTGGCGGCCTACAGTGGGTGAAAGTGCCTAAGTACCAGACATGGAGCGGAGTAAGGCCAGAACCAGGTAGGGAGCCCAGTGGGAGGAGAACACCATCCCCCAGCCAGTCACCCCTTTTATGGACTTACTAGGAGTCCTCACTAGTGATGGGCTCGGGCGTGTTCGCAGCTCCATGTGCCGAGCCCGCCAGGAAGGTGACAGCGCCAATCACAGGCACTGAGACAAATTCCGATCTCTGCAGCTGCGGACTGGGATAATGTCTCAGTACCTGTGATTGGCGCTGTCAGCTTCCTGGTGGGCTCGGCACGTGGAGTTGCGAACACGCCCGAGCCCATCACTAGTCCTCACATCACCCGACCATTCACACTAGTGTTACATGGATGCCAAAAGTGGCAGCCAGGGGCGGGGGGAAGGCGGGGGAAGAGGCAGAGCTGGAGGGTGGGCTAAGTTATCATGGGCCTCTGGGTTGTACTTGCCCCCTGGGCTAAAAGTTGCCAGTCAGTCCATGCTGTATTCCACAACTGCCGGACGTCGAGAGCAGATTAAATTGCGAATGGCATCGGCGCCCGGCCGTTGCGGTATGCGGGATTGTGGGCGGCGTTGGACTAAATGTCGCAAACGCGGGGTGCCGATGCCATCCGCAATTAAATCAGCTCATCGGTGCCCAGCGGTTGCGACATGCAATGAAAATTATTAGTGCCCCCCCAGATTTGACTGTTGTATCTTATGTGCCCCCCCTACATATTGTTCCTAGAGTCGCCACTGACCCTAAGTGATTGGTTGAGATGGATAAATACCCATAAGTCATACATTGTTACCTCTTAGACTATATATTGGAGCCAGCTCAACAGCAGCAAGCAGAAATTATTAATGCCCTGAGCTTAGGAGAAACTTAGCAAGCACAGAAAATATTTAAAAAAAACACACAAAAAAACACTAAATTTAGCTAGGGACAATCCATTTTAGAACAGGGCCCCTACATGAATAAAACAACTATTTTTTTAAACTTTTGTAAAGATAATGGAAGAGGATGTAGGATGCCAAACACCTGAATTTTTTTACAACTTAGGCCCATGCCATGGCCTCAATCCTAATGCTTCAGTGTGCAACATATATTCATGGTTTTCAAAAATGTTGGAGTGGCAAAATAGACAACATTTGTTAAAATAACTGGATTGGAATCATGGATTGCAAACTATTAGCCATAATCTCCACTGATAAGAAAGTCTCCATGCCGCTAGGTTTTTTTGTTGTAAAGGAAAGTCCCAGCAATGTTGAATATTAAAGAGTTTGCTTTGAACAATACATTTTCTACTCCAGCGGTAACTTAAAATAAAAAATGTGTGCTATACTCACCCAATCTCTGAAGCTGTTCCCTGGCCACCGCTTCTCTACTGGATTGAATGATGCCCATTGTCATTCATACCACCTCCTGAGAGCAAAGGGTATCAAAGTTCCGCTCCTGCCCTGGACTAACAGAAGGATTACTGCAAAGAGCAGCGCCACATCATTGCGTTGCACCACTCTCTATAGCATTTAAGAAAAAGCGGGTGAAGCAGACCTATGACATCATCAGACCAAGCCAAAAACACCAGGAAAACAATTAGTATCTATTTCTCGTTTTTGTTTATCATGGCTGCAGAGCAGCTCTACTGGGGGGTACAGCTTTAAATATAGCTGCAAGTGGTGGAACTATATCAAATTTAAAGCAAAATCTTTAGCAAATGGCTAAATACACCATTTAAACACATAAAGGTGAAACTCAAATAATTAGAATATCATGCAAAGTTCATTTATTTCACTAATGCAACTTAAAATGTGAAACTAATATATGAGATAGACTCATTACATGCAAAGCAAGATAATTCAAGCCATGATTTGTCATAATTTTGATGATTATGGCTTACAGCTCATGAAAACCCCAAGAACCCCAAATCCACAACCTCAAAAAAGTAGATTATTACATGCAATCAATAAAGCAAGGATTGTACATAGAACAATATCGGACCTCTGAAAAGTACAAGCATGCATATGTACTCAGTACTTGGTTTGGGCCCCTTTTGCAGCACTTACTGCAATTACTTTTGCATGATATTCTAATTATTCAAGTTTCACCTGTATGTGGGAACTGCCTCTTCTGCGAAAGGATTCATGGTTCTTTGCATCCTGTCTGAGATTTACACTGCCCCTTCGCACAGCCAGCTGGTAGGGTACCTAACCTTTTTTTTGCTGTAGTTTGGCAGTAAAGCCAAGTCTCCTCCCTGCCCCCAAGATGAAAAAGGAGCATCAAACTGATGAGATCAACTCTTTGATTTCTCCCACCATCCTCATGTTCCTTGCCATCACATGTGCATTTAAGACACATGATTGGCTCCTAGTTTTGTCCCTCCCTCTCCTAGATTGAGACCTGCTGTACAGAGGACTACAAAAAGCTGAAATCAAGTCAAATTCAGATTTTTATACCATAATTGCATTCATTGGTGTATGTTTAATGTCTGTCTAGAGTTTAGCTTCAAGAGTTGAATCTCCATTTAGCCCCTAAGGTATGCAGTGCAGATATGACTGGTGAATGTTGGGAAAAAAAAAACCTTGATGTCTTCACATTCTGCATGTGTGTAAGATTGTCAAATAATTGATTCATGTTATGCATCATCTGCAAAGTTAGGTAAGTGATATTTTTTTAATAAGCAAGTGTGATGGTAAATATAGGACTTCTTTGTGATTGTAGCAAGTACAGAAAATTCTGTAGCTTCTGTAGAATATTTTACAAAGCTGGATCACAATTTTCAAATTTGCAGTGTTCACACCTCTATGTAAAATATAGCAAAGGTCAAAAAGGTGTTTCTGTATAGTTGCAGTTTTGCATTACGAATTGAACTTTCAGACTATACTTTTTCCGGCAGATGATGACTTTAATACTGCTAGGCTTATAATAAAAGATACAGCAGTCAGACATTATTTTTCAAACGCAGATCACTTTAAAATGATATCTGAATACCAATCCTCAAAGGAATTTTCAAATCTGCTTGAGAGCAAAAAAAATTATAATGCAGTTTGGCCGCCAGATGATAAGAATTAAAAAAAAAAAGTGATTGGATTTTTAAAAACCAAGGGGAAAAAAATCTGCTATTGGGAGCTTGTATTTTAAATGTATTCTGTAAGCACAGAACAGTATCACCTGTTACTGAGGCTTTCACTCCTATTGAAGCATAGCTCCCAACAGTTTAGGCATGGTTTAATATGTCTTATGTGTTTCTCAGAGTTGGTGGGGAAATGTTAGACGTTAGAACCTTTTTGACTTTTTATTGTTGTCTGGTTTCCCATTTGGGAGATTTATTATGCTATGGGAGTAGAAGTTTAATGTCTCCATGAGTGACAACTGTCAAGGATAGGTTGTCCCCTCACTTTGGGGAAATGTCTTCTCCCTTGCTTTTGTGGCTCTAGAACAGGAAGTAAGGGGAAGTCTCTTCCATAGGGACACAAAATGCAATAAAACCATTACAGAGTTTCTGCTCCAATCTATCTAAAATTAGACAATTGGTGGTAATTTTTCTGTATTATATCTCTGGGGTGGCAAAAAAAACTACCCTTGTAGTAGCGCTATCTAGGCCCTGCAAGGGTCAACTGCTCTTTTATGTCTAGAAGTATGGTGCAAAGCACTTTTACCTACCTGATCCCCACTTCCCCAGTGGTCGTCGCTTACCTTTCTCCCCTCCGCTTCAGCTTGTAGACTGTCCCTCAGCATCCTCACGTCTAATGCAGGGCCGTGGGCTCTGCCTTTCATGTGATGACATCAGCAGGCCTCCGACTGCTGGAGCAAAGGGAGGAAGAGGCTGCAGGAGCCAGTCTTGGAGCCAGTGGATGTGGGGATTGTAAGTAAAATTGCATGTGTCAGAGGTCCACTGTGCACTTTTAAGCAAATTATGATGATACTTTTTCTAGAGAAAAACTCGCATTCAAATCTCATTTTTTTCTGGTAACAGTTTATAGCCAAGAAGTGCTGTATCTCTAAACCTAATTTCCTAGAGTCTAGATATCTCTTTTGGGAGGTGGGACTTTTATTAGAATGCTTTATTACAACCCCAATGACATAACAGCACAGAATTCTAGCATGTAAATAAGTCTGGAGTCTTCATACAGCAGCTACAATGCACAGGCTATGACTTGTGTGTATGTATATATATATATGGAAAATATATGCTTTTCTTGGGAACTAATAGCATTTGTAATTTGTAAGGTTGACCTGCATTGTGTCAATATAGCCCAGTCAGATAAATGGGCTATCTGTGCACCAGGACAAACAAAAACAGACATTCAGCATTTTTACCAATGCAGTGCACCACAGTGCATGATAGTGCATTACCATGCATACGCTAGCCCACTCTTAGGGTTTATTAAGAGCAGTTGGCAGAGTGAGGAGATGGAGGAGTGAGTCTAAAGAGCAGAGCATCCTGCAAAGTATGTCGCAAAGTCCCCATTGGTGACACCATTGGTTAAAGTATGATCCATGAGATGTAAATACAGTGAGGTGTGGAGGTTCCCTATAGTATGGGAGTAGGGCCAGAAATATACTTGGGAACTAATTATGTGCTGGTCCAGTTACTAAAAGTGACGTGCTATAAGCTAAGCACTGAATATTATCCTATTTATCCTATTTATGTGGAAAATAAACTAGTTTAATCTACTGTTAATTTGCCACTATATGGAGTGAAGTTTGACATGAACCTGACTGGACATTCCTTTCTTGTGGGCTGAGAAGCTGAAGGAAGATGTGTGGCATCTGTGGGGGTTTTGTTCTGACAGTGGGGACTGGTGTGCCTGACGATCACTCTGACCTTCTCAAGGGTATAGTGAGTGCTAAAGATTTCACTCGTGAGTTAAACCTGGGTAAAAGGGAACAAGGATTCCCTGAAGACTGTAGAGGGAGCCAGATGAAAGCTAGCCAATGGACTGCGATGGCTGCCTTGGGTTTAGAGTTTGCCCTAAAGTTCATGAATGTTTGGTAGTTGTAAGCTAGGGATTTTGGGCCATTTGTAAGTGGACAAAACCTGAAACTAAAGTAGTTCCCAGTCTTAAAACTTGAGGAAACTGACCTGCCACTTGGTAACAGGCTTTTTACTCAATGAAAAAGATGACATGAGCAGCGTCTTGACAAAGTATTTCCCATACTTGTGGTAAATGCTGTGCTATGCCATTATAGTACAATATGCTGCCACATGGGCTAAAGATGTTCCCATACGTTTAGATAGGACTGGATCATAAAGTTTGTAGCAATGTGTTCTAATTGCCAGACATGGAGCTTGAAGCATCCAACAAACATAATTTTTTATTTGCTTTATATTTATCCAGTACATTCAGCAGCTGGTTTGGTCAATAAAGAAGATTGGCAGTTGAGCATATGGAGGGATTCCTAATGGGATGGAAATGCACAGATCAGGTGCCAGATGAGGGAGGTGATCCATCAAATGTTTCTCTATTCAGACAAACATTTATCTTTATTATTTTGATATACGTTGTCATTTTTGTATATACTTTGGATTACATCTCTACACTATCACTTCTAGCTACTTTGGTTATTTCAACATTCACCCCACTGATATAAACCTTTTTTTTTTTTCAAACTGTCAATTTTCATTCAGTCTGTACTGTGATCCTGATTCCCAAACGAATGACAACTTGCCAAACTGCACAAAAACAACTGATTATTTTCCTGAAATGGAACAAAAACTGCAGTTTCATTCAATTATATTCCAGTCTGCAAAATTGTAATCTCAAACTCTTATTGACTGTTGGAGATATAAGCAGGATAATAGTAGAAGCCTGATAATCCAAGTATAATCTGTTAATCAGCACAGACACATAACAGAAGATTTATTAGCTTTGGCATTTCTACAGGAGGTGCAAAGGGCCAGCTACTTCAACTTATTTACCAACTGCTCACACACGAACAAATTGGGCTTATAATTAAATTATATTCCTGACTCTATGAGTCAATTTTGAATCCCCACCTAACCTATCAAGTACATTGAATATGAGCTTTTAGTTTACATAGTTAGAGTAAAAAAGTACCCTTTCTTATCACAAATTATACATTAGTGTTCCCAGCCTAGGCCACCTAGATCGCATGGTCGGTGGCAAATCATTAGGGAATCAAACCCTGTCTGCAAGATTTGCGAGCATAAGAGATGTGGTAAGAAATGCATAAATAAACATCAAACACGCCTGCCTGAACATACACAGCCTAAAGGTGGAACTATGTATGCTGGAGGCCTTTAGTAAAACTGGTAAACTGGTCTAAGCGCAATCTTAAAGGATGACATTCTAAATCAATACCTAACAGTCCTGCATACTAATAGCATTCATGGCAATCTGATAAATGTACTCAAACTGTAAATACATTATACTTGCTGCCAGGGAAAATCATTACACAACCAAATAGTACAGAACGTTTTGTTGTACTTGTTACACATCTGACAATTCTATGATACATTTACACAATTGACAAATCTATAATACTTGGTTAAAAAAACTGACACAACTAAGGCAATAGGACTAAAAGTCTACATATATAGAGCCTTAACTTCTATACAAAGGCACTCAAAAACTAAAACTCTAAATAAAAGTGTAAAAGATAGGAAATTTGCATCACTCTGTGTCTTTTAATCACTCTGTGTCACTCTATGTCTTTTAATAAGCATAAAACTTCTATGGTCTAAAAGAGCTGTTTCCAAAGTCATATCGCATCTGGTACTAGGTACCTTTGGTGGTTCTGTTATACTGCTGTCTAAATATAGTCCTTTGTCAAGGATAAGCAATCTGTTCCTTGGCTTCTCTTTAAAGGCCCATCACTGCCTGCTCTGCATATGTCTGGCAGCTTTCATAAGTCTGTCAATCACCTATGGCATGGCATTTTAATGCCTACATCTGGTATTTGGTTTTAGAACTCCTCACTTGTCCCAGCATGTATGCTAATAAACATGTATAATGATCTGTTTCAAGGAACGCATGGTTCCTTTTGACAAATTTTACTCATACCAGGTCCATTAAATCTGGTACTCCTACATTGAACTCTCATTTGCTAGGCCTGTATTTTCAAGCCAAAAAAAAAGGCAGAAGATCTGCACCTTTAGTAAATAATTGATAAATAACAACGGTGCATGCAGGCTGGAAAGCCAACACTCAGTGTGAAACTAAAAGTACCGGAGACTCTCACTAATGCCGCACAAGTATCACACATAAATATTACAAATAAAATGAGTATACAGTATAAATATTGTAAACTGGCTTCATAAATATTTACCAAGAAATCCATAAATATCTACACACACAAAAAAGAATACAATACATGAATGGATCAGAGAACACAGAGCTCCTGGGTCCCATGGAACCCAGTTCCCTAGGGATAATATACAAGAACATTGTAATCAGAAAAATATAAAGTGAATATATACTGTGTATATATACTTTTACACACCCATGTCTTTCTCTGACTAACTGTTCTGTTTATTTGGGACAGATCCCTGACTTGAATAGCCTAGAAATTTTCAAAGAGAACCTTGCTTAAATTAGTGAGCAATTCTTTTCCTCCGAGTATTAAACCTCCTGGAGTATTTCGGCACTGGGTTTACTAGCTTTCACCGTCTTCTCACTATGGTTTGAAATGTTTTCAGGTTCCACAGATGCAGTACTTTTTAGATACTTACAGGAGAAGCATTTTGTTGCCCCCGTGATCTGGACCCCTTCAGATAGGATAATCCTAACACCCTTTGAACAGAAATGTTGGGATGTTCTCCCTTTACAAGGTTTGATCTCTTTGCTTTACAGTTTGTCCTTTAGAGATTCCTTGCCACCCTCACTTTGGTCCCAAATCTGGAGTACCACTAACAGGGATATTCACTAAAGGGTGAAGAGTTTGGAGAAGGTAAGAAAAAATCTAGGCCAAAATAGCTGATTTGGAAAAATTCTCCAATTCAGCTCACTTTCCAGTTCAGCTATGTTGTCCTAGATTGTTCACTTCTCCTGCCTTCTCCACACTCTTCAGCCTTTCGTAAATTTTTCTCTCAGAATGTTCAAGCCTTAGCAACTAACTATAAACTACCGTACCACTGGTATTTGGTGTGCAGCTGTTCTACACATTTTTTTCCAGGTCCTACAAGGAACTGTTTTTGCGATTACCCTGATCCAAAAACCTATTTGCATATATGAAGGACCTGTCTGATAGTACAAAACCTGTAAGGGCAAATCTACTAAGTCTACCTAATGCTCTGTATATAATTGGGTGCTCATATACAAAGGTAATCAAACAAAGCACTTCTCAGTCTTAAATCAGAATGACTTACGATACATCAATTCAAACTCATGACACTGGGTTTAATGGTTATGAAACTACAGCAAAAATCTAGCTGAAAATTTATCTTTTGTTGACCAAAGTTAAAATCATACTCCAATACCCTGTTTCCCCGAAAATAAGACCTACCCCGAAAATAAGACCTGGTACTATTTTGAGGAATTGCTAAAATATAAGACCTACCCCGAAAATAAGACCTAGTTGTGACCATTCCCAGGGCCGGTGGTGGCATAAGGGGGAACTTGAAGAGCCGCGGAAGAGAATCAGCGGTGCCAATGAAGCCAGCGCTAGAGGAGGCGAGGCAGCACCGGAGGGAGCAGAGCCGCATAGGCCGATGCATCCTCTATAGCGCCGGCTCCTGTCACAGGCGGAGTGATACCAAATGCACTCCGCCTGTGAGGAATGATAGTGAAAGCGCGCTTTGCTCATTCTGACCAGCGATTGGTTAGCAAATTGCTCTTGGAAAGGTACGGCACCCCTGATTGCCCTGATCACCATATTTTTCTACATGAATAAGTGGGGATTGTTGTACATTTAAAAAAAAAGAAAAAATATGACCTCGCCCGAAAATAAGACCTAGTGTGTTTTTTTGAGCCCAAAAAAATATAATACAGTGTCTTATTTTCGGGGAAACACGGTAGATATTCTCAAATTAAAAGCTGACAACGAGACTCGCAGATACCATGACAAAATTCAAGCAGACATGGGACTCATGGGCCACTCACTTTTTACCAGCAAGTTTTGATTTTTGCTTAATAGACCTGTGTTTCCCACATGTGACCCAAATACATGGTCCATGATGCTCTAGCATGAGTCACTCGCATTCCCTCCCACTCCCATCCTTTTCCCCCTCCATACCTTACTCCACTCATGTTACCTATGTCTTTTAAACACCTGGTTCTATTTAGACATCACTTTGCTCACCACATGTTACTCATTTTAGGCATATTATATGTGTTACTGTAATTTTATGTCGTTTGGAACCAGACGCGTGTACGTTACACTTTGTACATTTTAGTCAATCAATAAAAATATTGAACAAGAGATTAGTGAGCAAGTATCTTACAGTATAACTGTTCTTTTGGTATTAGTTGCTGAGTGCTCTTGTAAAATTCCATTTCAACCATCCGATCTGTACTGCTCTGATCAGGAGGGGATCCTTGCACAGATCCCCTCCTGATTGGATAGTGTGCAAGGGGCCTTAAAGATGGACAAAAATTATGAAGAAGTGAACTATTTTTATTTAAAAAACATATATAACCCTCAACCTCAACTAGCCCATGTCATTAATTCCTCTGTTTCCTCAAACTGCTGTAGTGTCACAGTCCAGCTGCAGACTTGCAGCTGAGCTGTTACTTGTAGTTCTACAAGTATATACAGGCCTCTTACCCCTGGTTCTGCAAGCATGCAGGGCTGTGCTGTTGCTTGTAGTCCTCCAGACATGTGCTCTGAATCTGACCCACTCTTGCACCAGTCTGGCAGCTTTAGGCATCAGCCGAACTCTCCTGCTGTTTCTTATGCAGCTTCTTGGCCAATCAGTGCAGTCTGCTTGTGGCCAATCCTGTGGATCCTCCCTCTTCCAGTCTCTATTTAACCCAGGGCAGTGAACGGCACGCTGCCCGAGCAACGGTTTCCCAAAGTTAGTTGCCGAGTCCTCCATTTGCGATTGAACCTGAATTGCTGGAAGTTTGCCATGTACAGAACCTTTGGCTTGTACTTGGATATCCCTGTCTACAGTCTGCCATGTGCTTTGCTTTGTCCTTGGAAATCTCTGTCTACGGTCTGCCCTGTGCTTTGCTTTGTCCTTGGCTATTCCTGTCTACAGTCTGCCCTGAGCTTTGCTTTGTCCTTGGATATCCCTGTCTACAGTCTGCCCTGTGCTTTGCTTTGTCCCTGAAAGTCTTGTCTTCATCCTGTCCCTAACCATTGATTTGTACCCTCTACCTGTTAGGTGAGTTGGGTGGACCTAGGGATTGTGACCTGGGGCCAGCACGCAGCCAAGCCCATCTCCACCATTAGGAGCTCTGGCGAATACAGGCTGGCCTTTAGATTCCACATCCTGGGGGACCCCATACTACCTACTCAGCATTGCAGCACCCTGCCTTGTACTTGAACTTCCAGCTTAAGCTGTCTTCCACTGCCTCATTCAGTTACCCTGCTCTGTTCCCTGCTTGTACTCAAGCTCTGGGAGTCATCAGCCTACACTGCTTGGACTCTTTTCTCTAAGTGTAGTAGAAAGGGTCCACATACCTGACTCCAGTTCATACCCGTGAGCCCCGATCCGTGACATGTAGATTTCCAGTTGTCAGTAGAACATGCACACACATGGAGTTATCCCTGAATGATTACATAGAACAATCATGTGGCATGATGATATATCTTTTGTGGTTCTGAACAGGAGAGTCTTGTCCATATGTATAGATGAAGACCAGTATGTATGGCAATACAACACTGTCTGCCCCTACCCAGGACCATATACATATATAGAAGCTACTGTAAAATGGTTAACCCTGGTTGCAGCAACTGTGGCAGACAAAATAGGAGTTCACCATAGAGCCCGTATGGTGTGATCACTTAGACCGTGGTGCTGTAACCACAGCGCCACCTGTCTCAGCTGTCATGAACTACACAGAACCCTACCCTCCCTAGGTGCGTCTTATGATCAGGTGTGTGTTATGGAGCGCATAATACGGTATATATATATATATATACATACACATCACTTCCTATGTGCTCATGAATAAAAAATGTATTAATGCTACAAATGTTAAAGTGGCAAAGCCATAGTTCCATGTAGGTGTTATTATTTAACATTGGCGCTCACAAACATATAGATAATAGCAGCAAGAACTAGTTGATATTGTTTTTCTTTTTTTTTCTCTCTCTTAGAGCTTTAAAATAGAAAACACACCTGCAAAAAGTCACATAAACGGAAGTGACATTGATTGCTTGAAGTCATTTAGAGCAGGGTGCCTGCTTCTCTTCCTGAAGCCATAATATCAATGAGACACTTGGGATGAATTCAATGCCTCTGATAGGGAAATCTAATTCCACTGATCTAATCCTTTAACACAGCAATCAATCCTGAGGTTTGGTGGCCCTTATGTATTGAAGGATGAAGACAGCTTCAAATGAAAGTTTATTCATATTTTAATATCAAAGAAGACTCCCGTGATGGCTGCAATATGTCACCACACTTTCAATATAAACCTCATCACTGCATAAAATCTCTGACATAAAAAATAGATGTTAAGAAGACAGGCTGGCGTGGAAGGAAAATGTGAGCCTCTGTGCCTGTTCATTTTCTCCTCTGCTTTGTGCTTTTCAGGGCAAAAATTACTAATTCATGCATACATTTGCAAATAAAATAAGAAAGTGTGCACAGGAAACTCGTCCTAGTTAATAGGAACCGGAACTATAAGTCATTAAACAGCTTTAAGAGACCTCTTAAGCAACAGTATGTTGCATATTTGCCATTTAATATATTAATTATGTGTTTGTATGTGTATCATTTGCAGTCCTAATTACCTATAGAGCAATGAGGGGTAACTGATTTTTAAACAGATTCTCTGCCTAGCTGCTGCCGGTTTCTCTTTTCCCTGCTAGAAAGGTATTTCTTGAAACAGGTGCAATAGACAGTTACCAAAGTATGGTTGTAAGACCTCCTCTACTACTAATCATATTGGTGTAATCGTAGAGTAATGACATTGTTTAGGGTGCAAAATAACTGTAACAAATGTCTTCATGTTAATTTGCTTTATTTTGTTTGCAGTTTGGAAGCATTTCCTTGATTGAGAATTGCACTTTGGTAATAGACTAGATAATTTGTGGTTGTGTATTACAGTTATGGAGAAATTGTTCTACATACATAAAATGTACATTACGGCTAAAAAGGGATTTACCAAGTATCTAATCGATCAGACATGCAGCTTAAAGTGCAAACCTACTCCTGCTGACAATTAAAACAACAATCCTCCCCGATCAATTATATACTTGCCAGGTTTTGAGCCAAGTTCATTGTATAGTCCTATCTGCCACTATTTCTACAGGAGTTTACAGATGGATTCCACGCATTTCCTGTTTCCTAAGGCTGGCCATACACTACTCTTTTTTTCTCGTTCAACCCGTGGGCTGAACGGTTCCTGAAGAACTGGCCGAAATTCGCACAGTGTATAGCCACTTTAAGTAAATCTTCCTGTTATGATCACATGATTATACCCAGCATGTAATAGGTACAAAACTGATGTGAACATCCAATTACATTATGTATGTATTTATTCTAGGCATTCATATAGCCTCTATACTGAGTGCTCCTGTCCATTCATAAACTATGGAGAAAATATCAGTTACTATGTTCACATCCAAGATGAACAGGAAGTGATGTAGAGCACTTCTTGTTAATTCATAACTCGGGACACAGTAAGCATACTATGTTATTTACAAACAATCAGTGATCAGTCCTGATCGCTAAGCGCTTGTACTCCGCTCTCCATCCTGACTCCTCCGCTTGTCACAGGAGGCCAAGCAGGGCGGTTCAGGAGGAGAGCTCAGCCTCCTATGACAGCTGACTCCTCCCCGCAAAGCCTGCTCTCCATCCTGACTCTTCCGCCTGTCACAGGAGGCTGAGCAGGGCGATGCAGGAGGAGAGCTCAGACTCCTGTGACAGCTGACTCCTCCTGCACAGCCTGCTCTCCATCCTGACTCCTCCGCCTGTCACAGGAGGCTGAGCGGAGTGGTGTGGAAGAAGAACCCGGCTTCCTGTCACAGCTGACAGCTTTCTCCTCCGGCACCGCTCCACTTGGTACCCTGAGCTTCTCCCCGCACCTCCCTGCTCGGCCTCCTGAAAGAGTGTGGGATGCTGGAATGTGCCTAGGTTATAGTGTTTTTGTCCGCACTGTGAAATTGGACACCTTGGCCAGTAATCTCATTGATGTGGAGCCTGATAAAAATACAGAGTCAGCATCATTGAGCAGAGCTCCCTACCTCTGCGCCTGTCACACTGGTAGGCACAGCACCTCTGGGAGTCCCATTTGAACTTTTTTTTGCCAGTTTTCAGAAATTCATACTGACTGTAGATTGAACTAATATCATCCTGGCAAGACTGTTTTGCTGCTCGCTGTTCTGCTTCTTAAATCCCAATGGTGACTGCTATCATTATTTCTGAAGGCTTCTGATTGTGAGCCTGCCACAATGCTGACCAAGCATTTCCTGGTCTGAGCACCATTCTCTGCAATACTCAGAGAGTGAAGGTGAAGAACTATAAAGCCTGTGACACACTAAATGCAAAGCCATGTGGAACAAAGCAAAGCTGCGAGGTGCGGACGTTCGCATGCAGTGTGTGAGCTGAGCGCGGCCAGATGAAAGACTGCATCCTCAACCAATCGGCTCGCGCGTAACAACCTAATGTATTTTGCATCCTGACGCACAGGTTAATATGCACGAGCCGATTGGCTGAAGATTAAATTTTTCATCTCACCACACTCAGCTATGCAAACTCTCGAAAGCTGACGCACCGGAGTGAAAATGACAAGACGCACTGCACGTGTGCCGCTGCTCCATGCTGCTTTGCATGCAGTGTGTTACTGGCTATAATCCATGAAAGCAAACTGCTAGTCATACGAGAGTGAGCACAGATGCTGGAACTTTAGCATGATGTTATCACTGCAAACGTTTGTGAAAACTCAGCATGCACAGCTGAGAAAAAAATGAAGAAAACTCTGCAAGGGGAGGGCTTTGGAAGGCAATACAAGTACTGACAGTATCCACGTATACTGAACTTCTGTTTGGGGAAGTACTTCCACTTTAATGAGGAATGTGTACTGCCATGTGTTGCACCAAAACTGCTGGGGGTCACAAGGTACCATTTAAATGTCAGACACAAATTCCACTTTTGCATGGGCTGTGTTTTAATATTTAGAGCAAAACTCTGCTTTGCTCATTCAGGTCAAAGCAACAAGTTTCCTTTAACCCCCTTTCCTATCTCCAGCCACAAATACTTGCCTTTCCTTTGTTCTCCAGCTGGTTAGATAAGCACTGGGAGCCAAAGGAGACACCTAATACTTCCAGGTATGTGGGATTATTTGATGCACTCATGTAGCAGTGCTGGGCCAATAATAATTATTACAGGCTTGTCCTTAGCCTTGTTAAAGCGGTGACTGGTGACTTGTACATTATACAGCACTTTGCTTCCGTTACCCTGGTGGGGGAGTATATATGTCTGTGGTGGTCGCATTAGAAGAAACCTATTGCTTTACGCAGCGTGAGCAACACAGATTAACTTTAAGCACAGTTATCCTTTAGCGTTTGCTTGTTCCCTGGAGTTTCTGTTTAAATGCAGGGACAAATGTTAAAATAGATGAAATGACATGGCCTGATGTCAGCATATCTTATGTAGCAGCTAGGTAAATCATGCACAGAAACAACACCTAATTGTCAGCCCATCTTATACTAAATATAAAAGAAAACAATGTAACTAATTTTAATGCCCGGATGATATTTAAACCGTTCTTTGTAAGTTTAAAGTTACACTCCTTTCATCTACAAATACCTCCAGGATATCTTTTACTTTATATCTCATTTCATTTGAAGTGTTTTGACAGGGTACTTGAATTGACCGTATTTTTATTTTAGATCTTTGGAGTAGACAGAAGCAGATTCTCTGTGAAATGTTATTGTATCTTTAGTTGACTGAAAAATAATATTAACAAAAATGCAGCCTACCATCTTCTCTGAATATATCAAGGGCCATTGGTAGTTTAGTCTTGTCACACATCTGCTGCTGGACTTTGAGCGTATTCAATTCAATAAGGAGTGTAGCAGCAACTTTAAGAATTTATATTATTTAAACAAGAGCAGGATTCGATTGATTGCTACTGGAACTGCACTTTACTTCTTTCATTGTTTTATCAAAAAACTTAATAATTATACTTTAACTATATTATAATATTCTATAAAATGTTAATATTCTGTATATTAGAAAATTGTAATATTCTATGTATTATAATATTCTAGATACTAATAAAACTATTATAATACTCTATACATCAGAATATTATAATTAACTTTATATTATAATATTCTTGTGAAGTTGTTAAAATAACAAAATTAAGTAAACAAAATGCATCTGCTTTCCTTGCAATGGCAGAAGTTAAAATGCAAACATTCTCCTTGTATCTCTGTTCACCCCCTCAATGACATTATGTTGATGATAGTATATACAGCTATAGACAGTAAGACATAGCTGCATGTGCTATGTCAACCACACATTTTCTCCCTGATCCAACCGCACACATATTCAGCAGTGCAGAGATATTTCCTATTACTAAGTTAATGATCGTTAGTAGCCACAAAACTTGTCCAACATGCTGACTTATAACAAACATGCTCACAACTTCTTATCGCTGATAATTAAAGCCTAAATCCATTTTTTATTACTTTTTGGATGGAGTGGGGAAGAGTTAAAGTGCCATAAAATCCAAATCTTTTTTGGTGTTATTACATGTAAAAGTATGGTATCTCCCTGTCTGCATAACAGCATGCATGTTTCAATCTTAGTAAATACCTGGTTGATCTGGCAGTTTCACTAGACTTTCCCAATCAGAGTGTCAATGCAATAGGAGCATGTATCCTCCATTGCCAGTCTTATTGTGCATGCTCTTCCAGATGCCTAAGAGGAAGCCATCCACTCCCCCTTTCTCCTGTGGAAACCACCCCACGTGACTTTTCATCAGGCAGTGGGGCGGCTCCAGCAGTTTGAGTGGCATCTCCTCCCTCTACCCTGATCTCCGTCCCATGTGGCAACTGGCATTGGATTGTGGAGTGGCTCTAGCAGGAATGATTGACAAAGTCTACTTCTAACTGGCACTGTTGAGCCACGGCAAAACAAAATAAACTTCCTGCAGTGACACCTGCTGGCTGTGACAAAGGTTTTGTGTTTGTCCTGCCCCTGGATCCAATAGTCCCTAAATGTCACATGACTGTGGTATAAGGAATAGGAAATAAGGTATTTAGAAATAATATTAGAATGTGATTTATCAACTGTTTAGTAAAGATCATAATTTTATTATGATAGATACAAACAAGTTGCATTAAGTTTAATGACACTTTAAGGACCCATTTATACCATATGCGTTGGGGCTGCTCTGGCTGTTTATTCCAGCGCAGCCCCAACGCAAGACAAGGCAATCTGCTTGGACCCGGGTGGGCTCAGTTCACACCACCACAGCCCATTGGCATTGCAGTGCACTGAAAAAGATATGGCATGCAGTACTTTTTTCAGCGCAGCAGGATGCAACGCAGTACAACCGCTTCGTGCCCGTAGAACTTAATGAAATGTCACTTGTGACATTTCAATGAAGTTCTAAAAAAATAAAATAAAAGTACACAGTGCGATGTGCCAGGATCACCGCATTAACATTGCGTCAGGCACCACACACCAGCCGCTATGCTTTTTGCACAGCGCGGGAGTGAAATGGCCCGCAAAGTTCTAGCTGTTTTTTTTTGTCTGTTACTCTATTGGAGTGATATTTCCTCATTTGCAGTCCCTGGGACAACTGTAGAAGAAACAGAGAATAAGGTTGTCACCCAAACAGGAAAACACAGATAGCAAAAAAAAACTTTGTCAGACGTAATAGTTTCCTACTATACTAAAAATTGTGTTTTTGTTTTGGTCCCTTACAGCAATTGAGGGCAGATCTCCTCCATAAAGACACAGCTGCCAATAAAAAACCTGACAGAGGCTCTAACCCTTTTCTGTATAATCCAACTCTAGGTGCAATGTTTTGTGCAGTGCTGGGCTTTAACCTCTATGTGGCTGAATTGTTACAATTATCAGGTCATACTCGGGCAGTAGGAAAAGCATTGCACTCACTCAACAGTGAGTTTATATGACGTGGTCATTTTGGATACAACTATTTCATAAAGTGGTTCTTCCAAAGCCCCACTGAAGCACCTTTTCATGTTTTAGTAAACTTGAAGCCCCGTCAGTGAAAATGCTGATTACTACCCTCCAACTCAATTGCTCTCTGCTGGCATAGCTGAGTAACAGCCACACCCCTCAGCAAACGTTGTCACAGAGGAAGAGAGGGGGCGTGTCATACCACTTCTGTTACTGACTTCTGATTACTAAGTGCAGTGGGTCTACCTCTGGTGCCCACTAGCCTGCATATCATATATAGACACACTGCGTACCTGCAGCAACAGGAAAGTGAAGATAATAAACATGGAGGTTGTTAATGTCTATATGATTGCATATGCATTTCTGTGACTTCAATTGGACTTTAAGTAAACATTCTAACTGAATGTCTGTGATTCCTTGACTACAAGCAAGAGCTAAATTTATCTTACTGCCAACTCTGAACAATAACATCTTTATTAATGCATTTCGTTGGGTGTTTATCAGCATTGCAATGCATATTGATTATATATTTGCCCTAAACCTTCTGCCTAATCAAAAAAAATAAAGTATTAATATTCTTCTGGGCAATAGGAAACGTTATTCCCACATATTAAAGAAATACTTTCGTTTGAGACAAGCTCCATTACATATCCTATAATATTGTATGCAGAATAAATTACTCCATAATTAAAAACATGATGTGGCCTGAGGGGGGGTGGGGCGGGGGGTGGGGGAGTTCAGATGTTTAAAACGAGTCCTTGGATCTATGAAAAGAAATCTATATGATGTGTGTCAGGTTCAGTATTTAGGTACTGTTTGATTAATTTGATTGAAGAAAATCTGTGAAATCAATTTACAAGGGATTTGAAGATTTTGTGGTGTTATTCTAACAAATGGGCCACTATTAACAAGATATATGTGGCAGGATGTAGCATCAATGATTAGAGAAATGCACTGTCTTCGGCAGCAAACAAAATATGTAATATGCCACTGCCACCACCATGTAGATGTCCACAATGTGATAATGAAAATTACTCTGAATATTATTATCAATGCAATTAAAACTGTGACCTTGAGAGATTAGCCAACATGTCAACAATAACACCTCTCTTTATTTTATTTTCTCCGGTAGACTTGTTCAAATACATTTCTCATGTTCATTCTCAAACCCCAGCTCTGAATAACATTATCTAAATATCTATTTGTGACTGTAAGGCATATCACAAAATAGATACGCGTGCCATTTAATTAGTTCTATATTTATAAAGAAAAATGTCCTTTATTTGTCCTTTAGATAAGGCACAGTATGTGATACAGTCATAAAGGAACAAATTCAGATTCGCATGCAAGTATAGTAGGAAGCAGGTGACTGTAAATCCTCCCTTTATAGGCATAGTCCACCATACATACACACACATTAATGAAAGAAAAAATGTTCATTCATGATTTATTTTGCATTTGAGCCTGCAAAGCATTGCAACTGCAATTAGTAGATCATAGATACAATTAGGTGCTGATACGGACATTTTCACGAGTACTCGTACTCATGAAAATGCCCCGATACAAAGCTCTTAGCCACCTGAGACCATGCACAGCCTCCTGAGACCCTGCAAAGCCACTCGAGACCTCGCACAGCCTCCTGAGACCCCGCACAGCCACCTAAGACCCCGCACAACCTCCTAAAGTTCTGCACAATCTTTTGAGACCCCCACACAGCCTCCTGAGACCTCGCATAGCCACCTGAGGCCCTGTAAAGCCTCCTGAGACCCGGCAAAGCCATCTGAGACCCTGCCCAGTCACCTGAGACCCCACACAGCCTCCTGAGACCCTGCACAGCCTCCAAAGACCCTGCACAGCCACCTGAGACCCCGCACAGCCTCCTAGAACCCAACATACCCTCCAGACCCCTCACAGCCTCCTGAGACCCCGCACAACCACCTAAGATTGTGCACAGCCACCAGAGACCATACACATGCTCCTAAGACCTTGCACAGCCCTCCTGAGATCTTTTGCTTGATACATCAGGCCGGAACCCCGGAGCAGCACAAAGTATGTAGCTTTATCTTATTCTGCATTGCTGTATAATACATTGCTGGGATTTGTAGTCCTCTATAGCGAGTTGCCATTTGGCATTGCTGTATAATATATTTCAGGGATTTGTAGTCCTCTCAAGTTGATGGTATTATTCTGCATTGCTGTATAATGTATCACTGGGATTTGTAGTTCCTCTACAGCTTGGAGGGGAAAAAATTATATCAGGGCATCCTTAGGTACAATGCCTAGGCTAAGGGTATGAAATGAGACATCATCTGAAAGGTGAACTTAGCCTTTACCAGGAACGTGTAGAAAACTTTCAGAGCTGCCATGGAAGCCAACTCCAGCCAAAACATTTTTTTTTGTTATGGATAGACTTAGGAACAGTAAATACTGTTACGAGAAACTTCATCCGAGAAAGAAGACACAAACAGTAAAAAATAACCTGACATCAGCTCTAACCCTAGCTGCCCCTGGTGTCGGCCCTGTATGTGAAGGAGATGAGTGTATGGACATCTGTCCCCGGAATAAATATTTCCAAATGTGAAGTTACATTTAAGGGTATTTGACTTGGGCCCTTTAGGATACATTTACACTGAGTGTGAATGTGCGCTTAGGGATACAAATTCCTGCGGCAGGAATCCCAAATATGCTGTTTCGAAGCAGCGGCTGTCACCTGTTCCGGTAATGATTGGAGGACAGCAGCCACATTTGAAAGCGGCAGTGCACTGGCACTGCACATGTAATTGTATGTGATATGATTACATGCGGTTAAGAATAGATTACTATCCCTGGACGAACAATGAATGCGTCCAGGGATAGTGAACGATGCAGCTGCTGTCCCCCCGATCATTAAATTAAATGGGTGACAGCGGTTGCTTCTAAACAGCATATTTGGGATTCCTGCTGCAGGAATACCTAAAAGCACATTCATACTATCGCGTGACTCAAGGGTTAAGGTGGGAGTGGACATATGCCTAAGACAAATTAAAAGGGCTACCAGAAGCTACACCTTGAGAAAGTCCATGTGTCTGTGGACGAAACGCATTGATGTTTGAATTGGCTATCTCCTTCCCGTTCCTGTCCCGGACGTGTCCGTGCTTCATAAAATCACAGGACAAGTGGTAGATGCATGGCTTAATTTCTATTGCAGAAAAGTGGATGGACTATGGAAAGGCAGTGTGGCTCAAGTTCCCTGGAATGGTGGCACTTCTTTCAGTATTCTATGCCCTAACCACAGAGAGTTTGCAAGGAGTAGGTATGTTTGATAAGTGATGCAGCTTGAAGGATGGAATGATATTCAGCTTTGAACTGTTTGCTGTGCCTTGTTGCTTTTATCTCTACTCGGTTGTAGCTGGTTGTCTCAATGCTTACACTGCCACTGCTCTCCTAGCTTTGCTTATGAGGAATTTTCCGATTTGTACTCTGCTTGATAAATGTGGCTCTAAGCCTTATTGGATGTGCAATCTATACACAAAGGATCATTTATATTCAGGTAGCCCTGTGCTGCCAATATGGACACAATCAGTGAGAAAGCTTCATTTGTGTACATATATTACATCAACTCTCCATCTGAGAGATAGACTACCATGGATTCATTTTTACTGCTTCATAAGTCCAAATGACACTTCCAGGAACAAGTTATTTCAATTATAGTGTATGTGTTTATCTGGTACCCGTACCTAACCAGGTGTGACTGATGCATGCAGGAATGTGTGGTAGCGGTGCTTTGACAACATTGTCCATATGTTTTAATGTTTCACCGTGGGATTTTTTTTTTCTTATGTGCATTTGGGGTACTCAATCTGTGTTTGTTAATTCTTAAAATAAAGTGTTTTTATTACATCCAGTGTTTCTCAACAACCTTCTTTTCCTGTTGTGTGTTTTGTTACAGTATGTGCCCCCCCCTAGAGAAGGAAATCTCCTTAAAAGGGTAATTCAACTTTCCAGGCTTCCTGGACGAATCTGGAAAAAATTGAATTACCCCTACCAATCTGGGAAAGTGGAATTACCCTTTAATTGTGTCACAGACAAAATATGTTTTGGTTTGGAGTTGGGCTTTAATTGCAAACACAAGTACAAACACTAAAGCTGCCATACATCTATAGATTATCTGCACATTTTCTATGGTCAGATGGAAAAAGTGCAACAGATTCCTCCATCTACGCTAAACTGTGTGGAAGGAGGAATCTGCCACTGGGCCAAGCTTCAGTATCTTGCTAGTCGGCCCCACTGGCTGTAAAAATACTTGAAAAATCTGATTGGATGCAGGTATTGTTCAAGTACTTTGAGAGCCAGCGGGGCCGACTAGCAAATACTGCAGCTTGGCCCAGTGGGAGATTCCTCCATCCACACAGTTTAGCGTAGATGGAGGAATGTGTTGGACTTTTTCCATCTGACCATAGAAAATCTGCAGATAATCTATAGGTGTAAGGCCAGCTTAACAGAGACTATTTTTTTTTCTTCCAACGTGTTAAAGGAAAGCAGTACTTAGAAAAAACTATGGGCAAACAATGTAAATCATACTTTTTGACTCACTGACATGGAACAAGTATGCAGCAAATGCAATCGGAACTCCCGGTGTGCATAAATGTTGTGGGTCAGTGACTCAGAAAGTATTTAAGCCATTGGATCGGCATGACAGCCAAGCAGCTGCCATTTTCAGAAGGACAGTTCAGCAATTGGAGAAATGTATTTTCTCAGTACAGGCTCCCTTTTAGGCTCCAGTTTTAACATGTGCTCAAAGCACATGGATGCAACTCAGGTGCAGCTTGAAACTACTTCTTGAGCAAATGAAAGGCTAATTATAGCAGCTCTAAAGCTGCCCATACACCTTACAACCATTGCACGACTTTTGTTGTGCGATGGTTGTAAGGTAATTAAAATTTCGTATGATCTGCCCATCTTGGACAGGTAGATCGTACTTGCCATCATCGCATGCCCACCCCGCTGAGGGGAGGGCTTGCGATGATTGCAGTGCTGAGCGGGCAGTGTGCGCTTGCGCACACCGGCCCGTGTGGCATTCGTCTTCCGAGCACGCCACTAACCCGCCGAAAATCGTACGATTTTCGGCAGGTTTTCAAGCGTGCTCGGAAGACGAATGTTGCACGCTGCCCATACACCTGCCGATTATCGTACAATCGCGGGATCACCCGCGATTATCGTACGATAATCGGCAGGTGTATGGGCACCTAAAGACTGATAAAAATATCTGAGTCTCAGGGCTGGTTCACACTATCTGCGTTGAGGCTAGGTTCACACCTGGGCAACTCCTGACCGAGCATCAATCGCGCACAAAACCGTGCAGATTGCTGCACGGTCACAGAGTCGCCCACCACAACCGATCGCACTGTGGATGCCATTATTTTCTAATGGCACCCCAGTCGCGCCAGGCGGATCACGCAGTTTCCCGCCGCTATTCCGCCCGTTTAATTGAACATGAAGTCACGCGTCGTGTGTCGCAAAAAAAGGTGCTTGTATCTTCTTTTTTTTTTAGCGATTGCCGTGCGGATGTCACTCCATTAAAATGTGAGCACTAGCACACAATTGCTCGTCCCGGGTGTCACTGAGGTCTGAACCTAGCCTCAGGTTGCACTGGCTGTTTATTCCAGTGCAGCCCGAGTGCAAAACAAGGCAAATTGCCTTGTCATGGATGGGCTTGGTTCACTCCACCACATTCTGGTCGTGTGCGCTTATAAAAAGTATTGCATGCAGTACCTTTTTTAAGAGCACCGTAGTGAGACACAGTGCAACGGCATTGCACTGCGGTTAGCCTATAGAACTGAATCAAATGTCACCTGTGACAAAAAAAAAGAAAGAAACAGTGTGATGCAGCTCAATAGAGTGCATCAGCACTGTTCAGGGACATGCACGCCTGTAGCCGCGTGGTTGAGCGCGGTTACGCGTGTGAACGTACCCTCAAGTCCGTTTACAGATGCCTTGAAGGTACCTACAGTATATAGTACACCTATTCATCAGGAATGAACTAACCGTCAAACAACTGTTCATACAGCATACTCATCCCCCGAAGTGCGCTCATCTGAAAAGCTCTCCACTTAGCAACATGCTCGGTGCCAACATAATCAGCTATGAACCCTAGGAATTGCCTTACCATGTGCCATGCCAACCAACTGACACTCCAACAGTCCTCGCCATTCTGTTGTGGATATTTTATGTTGATACATTTTTTTGTATCACTTCTCAGATTTCTCAGAATGGCTGCAATAGTGGCATTCTACTGTATGCACAAACTGTTGGTTCTATATAAATCCTGTATAATAATAATAATTCTGGCTCCATGTATGATTACATTTATTGTGGCTAATAGTTACTTGTAGTTGAATGTGGCTCATGGGCTAACAAAGCCTAAGGACCTCTGCGGTATGATATGCAAAATAATAATAAAAAGACTGTCCAGATGATATGAATAGCCCATTAAATTAATGTATTATTCACTTAGAAACAGTGCTTTGTTTCATTAGTAAAATCAGAGGAGAAGATTACAATTCTGCAGCATAAACATCATGCTTCCAGACACTATGCATTATCTGGAGGTAATTAACCTATTTTTTTGGGATATACATTGCAGTTAATGAATTACTCTCAGAACCACATCAGTGTTAAAGGAAACACACAATTAGCACTTGGATATGTGCTCCTGACTTCACCGACACAAGGGATTAATATTTTTAATACCTTTCTTCCATATACTTAACAGTGACTGCACTATGAATTGCATATGAGTCTTTCAGTTTATAAATATGTGTGACCTGAATACATCTCATGACTTTTTTTTTGCCAGTGGGAAGGAGGTGTTAAAAGTGAATGTGGATGATCATTGTTTCCCCCTGTGAACGAGCAGCACACTGTGCTAATGTCCCTTTGAATTACCTCCCTCTAAGCAGCACTTATTCAGAGATGGCAGATCCCAGTTTTAGGGAACTGGTAGCTCGCAAGTGATTATAAATCAGTCTTTCTTATGACATCCACAGTGTGATAATACCAGGTAGAGGTGTCAGGACCAATGCACTTCTTTGTTTAGTAAACATGATTGCTTTCGATATTTATTTTTTTATCTGTAACCATTTCAAATCTTTGTATATTTCTATGTTCCTGTACTCACCATAAAAGTATTTCCTACTCCAGAAAGTAACAGAACCAGATGCTGCCCATGCCTAGGAAGAAAAAAAAATGCACAATAGTGAAAAACATTAAAATAACCTGAAATGTTTACAGCAAATGAATGAAAATGGAGCAAAATATAAGAATCAGGAATGCACAATTTACCATTACAAAAGATTATACTAGCCTTCAACCCTCTAGAGCCCAGCGAAATGGAAGCCATTAAGGTTACAAATGTCTGCGATATTTTAGTCATAAAAGGCGATACATAGATGAAATCAAAAGTCATTTGCCATGGTATTATTTTTTTCAAGGTTGTATTGTTTTTATCATACCATTACCCCAATATGAACCTTATGGCCTTATGGCAACATTTTAAAAAGTCTCATGGAAAAAAAAAAAAAACATTTTCTCCCTTAAGCCACTGTACGGTGACACCATTCAAGACCATTACCATACTCCAGAATTGACTTTATTGACCCTGTCACTACAAAAGGCATTTGCATTTTTAGAAAACCATGCCCACTAGACTTAAATCCTGCCTCTGTATAGAAGTAGGAAAATCAGGAAATGTCCTAATGTGCCATGTAGTCTCATGTGTTAGAAGAATTTGCCCAATCTCCATTGCTTAGCTCTCACTTTGTCCAAGTAGGGATGGCAAATAAAATCAAGGTGACAACCCTTTCCTCGCCTGCACCATTCTTTACATAACTAATAGTCTGTACTGAGAAGATAACTGGGTATCATTTAGGGATGCATACATTTAAAAAGAACCAGTCAAAATTGGCATAAACAAAAATCAGAACTTTGGCTAGGACAAAAATCAGTCCCTATTCACACCTGTATCATGGCACAATAATGCTCAACAAAAGGAATCCCATTTGTTTCTATGGGGTCCGTTCACACCTATTCGTTGAGCTGTAGGGCAACTTTGAAAAAGAGTCAGCTGCTTCTTTTAGATCTACTTAGTGCATTTTAACTCTATAGACATCAATGGGTGCGCACGGAAAACACATGAAACATACATGCGTTTTTATGACTTTTAGCATATAACAATAAGCCCCAACCCCCTAGCAACCTATATATTTTTTCCCTTTCATTGGATAAAACAAAAACACAGAACACATGAAAATGCGCAAAAAATGTATTAAAACACATTAAAACTGTGTAACAAAAATGCACTAAAAAAAACTCATGAAAATGCAGACGTACAAGATTGAATGGAGACTGAATTCTTAAGATCCCATGGCCATATTCATGGAAACAATTGAGACTTTATTTTATGTTGTTTGTGGGGGCATGATTCTTGGAGAATCAGCCAAAAGTGAATGGTCCCCTGAGGTATGACAGAAGCTGTCAATTGCCTGAATTCACACCATTGCTTCATTTTCCTTCCTCTTATCTGCAGGTCTCTGCAATGTGATCCTGTATGCACACTCAGGAGACAGTATGTGTTATCAGCATGAGGTCAGGCAGCTGACTTAGCAACAATTCTCAGACCTCAAATGGCCTTTCACCCAAGCTTGAAGTCTTCCTTAGATAGAATAAGTTTATCTAAAGTCAATTTTTATCCATTTCAGATAGAGTAGGGAAAGGATAGTCTGTCCAATTTTATTTTGCTCTCTGTGTCCATTCTGGGGAAATTCACCCTCTCTATTTGTCCTGGAGACTCATATTTAAAGTGTGTGAAAATCCAAAATTGTAAGGTGTCACCAGAATAGCAATAGAGGTGAAATCGTCAAATCCCCCTTTCATTCGTGTCAGTATCAGCAATAATATATTCCTCCCTTCCCAAGAATAACCCCCTCATCCCTGGTGTCCGTGACAATGGCAGAAATAAATAATATTTTTTCATTGGTGTTAAGAAGGAGTCAAAATGACCCTCCTTTATTGATGTTCATTGGTACTTACTTGAAAATACACTCCAGCACTGCTTTCTCCCTCTCTGTTGGGAAATATAAGGTCCCTTTCACATGGGTGCCTTCCGTTACGATCAGCAGGGTATCTGTGCACCGATTCCCTGTGTGGGTGATCACAATGCGGGTGGGAGGCGCATTTGGGGTGCCATGAAAAAAAATGAGGCATGGGGCACGTCAGAGGAGGAATGGGCACGGCAGAGGAGGAGACATGGGGCACGGTAGTGGAGAAGGCACGGGGCACAACAGATGTGCCGCCCCAACAGGGGCGTAGAATATGAGATGCATAGCCTCAGTTAATATTAGCATTGTTATATAGGTTAGAATTTATATAGTGTGATTTGCCTAACTATTTTCTCATAGCTAAATTCATGTGTTATCCTATGCTGCCATCTAGTGGCCTTTTGTTGTAACAAACATGCTTTCTGTAATTATTCCTCATGTGACGATGTATTTCCCCCTAGTGTAGCCCCTTCCTGCTTCCTGTGTGCAGTACTTCCTGTGTCATGGCACAGCTACTAGCCACATGTAACAAGGACCCACATGTAATCTGCACAGTACGTAGGAAAGGCATCATTTTCTGACCGCACAATACTATAACCGTTCAACTGCTGTTCCTATCATCTGCTGTAACCTGATGTAAAGAATAAACACCTCTTTTGAATGAATCGGTATTGACGAGTTCGGCTATCTGGCGAGGATTGTCCGCGGTGAGTGTATCTGCTTGTACAGGCCAGGCATGGAGGTCTCAGCAAGGGATATATTTCGCTATCACAACGATCGGAGTCAGAATAACAGAGGAGGAGGAACAGGGCATGGCAGAGGAGGAGGCAAGGCGCACAGCAGAGGAGGAGGAAGGAGGCATGGCAGAAGAGGAGGGAATGGTAGAGGAGGAGAAATGGGGCATGGCAGAGGAGGGGGAACAGGGCATGGCAGAGGAAAATATGGGGGAAGAAATGGAATACACTATGCCCTGTTATGAAAGGAGAATTACGCATTTATAGAAAAAAAATCAAGCACCATGCCAACCCTTACTAACAATAGTTATATTAGCCTCTTCAGAGATCTGGTACAAAAAGATTTAACTACAACAGACTGGACCCGGAGGAGTAGAGATAACTTATCTAGGGAAGAAAGGAGAGCCCTCACTGAACTAAAAAATAACCCCAATTTAGTGATAAAACCCAGTGATAAAGGTGAGAATGTTGTCATATTACCAGAGGAGATGTATGTGAGGGAGGTAGAACGCCTTTTAGGAGATGCTAACACTTATATCAAACTTGATAAATCACCCTTTGATAGACTAAAGCATAACCTTAACTTTAAGCTAGGATTGGCAAAAAAGGCGGGGCTTATCCCCCAAAAGAGTACAAGTTTATGAAGGTTGAATGGTTCAATGTGCCAACTTTCTACATTATTCCTAAGATCCACAAGGACAGAATGGATCCACCAGGGACACCAATAGTCTCAGGTGTAGGTGGACCTTTGGAAAACATGGGAAAGTACATGAATACCCTGCTTAAAGAATTAGTTATACAGCTCCCCTCCTATGTCAAGGATACAGGAGATGTCCTTAGAAAGATTCAGGACATGAATATAGATAAGGGGTCCTTTCTGGCCAGTATTGATGTAGAATCGCTATACACCTCAATTCCGCACAATTGTGATTTAGATGCAGAGGAATTCTTCCTAGAAGTAGGGTTCCCAGAGGCAGGCCCACAAAATGAATTCCTTCTAGAACTATTAGAGTTTGCCCTCCAAAATAATTTCTTTCAGTTTGCAGGTGCGTCCTATAAACAAATTAAGGGGACCTCAATGGGGTACCGTGGGCACCTGCCTATGCATACTTCCATTTGGGACTTTGGGAGGCACAGGTAGTCTTCGCACATCATATATACCTGAGCCATGTCCAGCTGTGGCTTAGGTACATCGACGATATTTTGGTGGTCTGGCGGGGGTCCAGGGAGGACCTCTCACTATCTGTGGGTGACCTCAACAGCAATACCAAGAATATTAAATTAACCTATGAGATAGAGGAGGACTGCCCTTGGACTGTCCTTTTCATTGCCTCCGAATCAGGTCCTGTGAAGGAAAGTTACAAACCAGGACATTGCCTACTGCAGCCAACACACTACTGCATGTGACAAGCCACCACCTGGACTCTCTGGTGAGGGGTATCCCTATAAGACAGTTCCAAAGGATTAAGCGGAACTGTTCAGTGGAGAGCGATTATAGGGATGAGTCTGCGCCCCTCTACCGGAGATTTAGGAGGAGGGGCTATTTGCATGCAGTACCAGAGAATCTATTCTGGTAAATGAGGGTAGAAAGAAAGATCAGAAATCTAATGATCCTGTCCGTCTGGTTACACAATATGGATCTAAAATGGCATGAATTTAGAGGCATCCTAAAAAAACACTGGCATGTCTTACAGCTCTGCCCAAACTTATCAAAGATTGTGGGAGAATGCCCCCAAATGGTGGCACGACAAGCAAGAAATTTAAAAGACCATTTTGTCCATTCTGAGTATACCCCCAGCCCCTTGAATACCTGGCAGATTTTAGTAAAGTAAAGGGAATGTTTCCCTGCGGAAAATATCACATTTGTCCACATGTGGAAAAGTCAAAAAACTTTAGGGACTCAGAGGGTAGGAAGGTATTCAAAATAAATAATGTCATCAACTGTGCAAAGATGAGGGTGGTTTATCTGCTAGGATGCCCATGCAACAAATTCTATGTGGGGAAAACAAAGTGCCAGTTAAGAATAAGAATTGGCAAACATATGCGAGATATGAAATGTAATGAAAAGGACAGTCCAATTGCACAGCATTTCACACAATTCCACAATAGCCAACTAAAAGGCCTTAAAGTGAAGGGAATATTTGTGCTAGATTTGCCCCCGAGGAGGGGAGATTTTGATAAGATATTGGAACAAAAAGAAAAAATGTGGATATATAGGCTGAATACATTGGCCCCACAAGGTTTGAACCATGAATTCAATCTGCAAATGTTTCTGTAGTTTGTTTACAATTTCATTAGGAATTAGGCTCCCTACAAACAAATGTCATATTTTTACATACAAGGAAATGTCACTCTGTTAAATATTTTAGAATGTGAGGTTGTTTTGTATTCTTGAATAAATATATACTGATATACGTACAGGGGGTTAATGAATTGAGCTGAGGCTAATTATGGATCTCCTTAAGAGTACCATCTACTTCCTCCCTCCTCTACGTTCTGACGACGCCCTGAAGGAGGCGGGGCGAAACGCGTTAACGGGTCTGTGGAACAAACACGACACCATGACCCGCATGAATACAGACTGCTCTTGCTAAACCCAAGCTTGTTAAAAATCTACTATATATTATTGACCACTGCCCTTTGGCTTGGAGATCATGGATGTGTGTTTTTCTACATACCTGGAAAGACCCTGTGTTTGAGACGGGAGACCAGCCTTGAGTGTACCTACAGATATTGTGCCATCCCGCAAAGAAAAGGAGCAGCTATACCTTGACAAGAACACAGCTGACAGGTGTTCAGAGGGAGCTTCCAAGTACGGAAAACAGTAAGATCACTCTCTCCCTCATGTCTCAATCTGTGTGCTAAATACGGCTTCTGCTTGGATGATTTAGCTACTGTGACACTTTGCTCACCTTACAAGCCTTTCAATTACTTCAATCTACTGATGTCTCTCTAAAATGAAACTTTGTTTCTATATGAAATTTGACATATAAACAGCTTCTATTATGCTATGAGAGTGAAATGCCGATTTTTACTGGCTAAGTCTTGGTGACTTTTATAAGGAGAAAGTTATTCCTGGTTTTGTCCCAAAATCCCTCGGCTATCAATCAGAAATATATTGCTCTAATTGTTGCACATGTACTTATACCAACGGAATGGACATTACTAGTGGATTTGGATACTATCATTAGCGGTGGCAATTATCGAAACAAATATTGGGGTCTAAATTACGGTGTTGTTCCTATGTTTTTAATGAGTGCTGACAACGTTGCCAATTTTTATTAGAGATTCTCTGTCACAATGGTACTGTGTTTGTACTTTTTTTTATACTTAAAATATTTTTCTATATACTAATAAAGTAAGCCAATTGGCTAATTATTATCAACACTGGTTGGAGTATCACCTCTTTTTTCCACCTCACTATCGCTAAGAGGTGGTAATTGCTTACGAGGAATGGGGCACGGAAGAGGAGGTATGGGGCATAGCAGAGGAGGTACGGGGCACAGCAGAGGAGGTATGGGGCATGGCAGAGGAGGTATGGGGTATGGCAACACAGGGGGCCCGGCAGTGTTGTTCCCTCTGATTGAAGGGGAGATAGACCGCAGCATGCAGTGGCTGAGGAGGAGGAGCAGAGCAATGGGGATTCAACTAATTGGACTCAACAAATTAACAATGACAATCGTTAACAACGATTCTTATTATCGCTGATTAAATTGATTCGTTTTTGCAGCCCTACGGCTGGGAAACCACCAGGTTGTAGAACCACCAGGTATCCTGAAAAGGGTTACTCAGAGTAAACCTTTGCGGAATACAATGTTTCTCTCGTGGGCATCAGGGAGCCGCTATCTAATATTTTGAGACTCCCGGAACACCCGGGAGAGTTGGGATCTCTGCAATTGAAAGGTGTAATAGTTTGCCTGTAAATTTCGTTTAAAAGAGAACTATGGGGTAAGTGGTTGTCCCCATAGTTCTCTTAAGGGTCACGGGAGGACATATACTAGTGTCCTCCAGTGACCCAAAGCTCATTATATCGCGAGCTACTGCTCGCAGTATACTGAGACTGCCGCAGCCGGTGACGGATTCTGACATTACTGTAGAGATCCTCCCAGCTGCTTGAGTGACAGCTGGCTCTGCCTATCTGGAGGCAGAGCCAGCTGTACCCACCCTCTCCCCCGTCCGTTTCTCCAGTCAGCGCTGGAGGATTGGAGCGGGAAGGGGGGAATCTATGCAGGGAGCCGTGACTGGCAGTCACCGCTCTCTGCAGGGAGATGATCGAGAAGTGAGCGAGCGACGGTATATGTTCGCTCACTTCACGATCTATTGAGCCGATGTGTGACAGTTTCATTGTCACATGTCGGCTCGAACTATGAGGATGTGTGATTTGTACTCACCTCATAGTTCTCCTTATATACAGTAAAATAGTATAATAATAATATCAGAAGAAACATATACATTGAAATGTGACAGCAAAATGATTAAAAAGCTTTCAATCTAGGTATAACAACATATGTTATGCCAGGTACTCAAAACTGGGCCTAGCATCTCCTGAGGAAAACGTGACTGACCGGATAAAAGTTGACATGAATGAGTCAAACAAATAAATATGTGATTTGGTGTAGGAAAAAGTGTAAACTGTCCAATGACAGATTGCCAAACATGTTTAGCAAACTCTCCAGAGGCCTAAAATGTCTTTTGTATGGTTTAGTTTTTGTTATGCATATCAGCCTGGAGATTTGCCAGAGGCTGCTTCTAAATAAATGAACAGAAGCCAACCTTTTCACTCCACATATTCCATATTGCACATAAACTACAAAAAATGATATGAATGGACTGAATTGCTACTGGAGAGAAAGCAAAAATCCTTTCTCTTGGGTCATATGAGAGTATGAGAAGGTGCCATTTTAAAACAAATGCTCTAGCCCTCTGACAAAGCATGCAGCTAGCAAATAAAATGGTTCTTGACTGTTTCATTATCACAAATGACAATACTGATATACATAATACCTGTGAAATGTATTATTGATTTTATTATATAAATCATTATTATTTCCTGCTGCTATCATTTTACTTTAGTTGTCTGCTGCTGTGCTACAAAATCTTTTAACTTAAATTGCAAAAAGTAAAAAAAAAACTGTTAAATCCTTTATTTGAAATACAGGAATTGTAGATATTCATAAATAGTCGGGTTTACTGCTGCCTTTAAGAGGTTGGGACACCTGAAATGTGAAACACACTGGTACATGTGAAAGCAGCCCCCGTATAGCCCTACCTTGTACTCTCATGCATCGGTTTTGTGAAGAAGCAGTACAAGAACCAATACCACAGAGTACAAAAGCCTTTTTTCTTTTTCCACTGTGGGACACAGGAATTGTAGAGAACAGTGGGGTGGGCAAACGGCACTAAGAAATTCAACAGATGTGGAGATTATACTATAAAAATATCTGAAGAAATCAACACCTAAATGAAGGCTAAATGAACAAAGGGGGCAACCAAATTGGAAATTGCCACAACCAAAGGGAGAGTGCCGAGGATCAATCTGATGCTCCAGAACACGACAGATAAACACCACTAAAGAAATGCAAATGGAGCTACTGGGTCTCAAATAGCAAACGGAGGACTAACCAATGATCCACCAAAAAACAGGTGGAACAGCACACCACCTGAACAGGAGAAAAAAATTAGACCAACAACTAAAGTGGCCAACAAAAATAATGTTTACGGGGCCATCCCAGAGTAAAAACAGACCTACTATTTCCAATAATGAAAAAAACATTTGGACAACTTAGGAAAGGCTAAACCATTCTATACTCTTTACCTCAAGGAAAGGAAGCTTGGACAGACAGAACATGTCCATGGAAAAACCAAAATGTTCAACAGCTCGTTAAGTTAAATACTCATGACTCTTTAGAGGGAGGTCCACGATAACCCAGGATGATACCTGACAGACAACTAAGCTCTTAATTTAATATCCATGCATGTGAGAGCCCCCACAACATTAGTGTAAATGGAGAGAGGGGAAAGCTGACAAATATTGAAAGGTGCTAACACTGAATCCTTCTAAAGGAGATGGTAGAGTGATCAACAACATTTGTATAAAAAGATAGGCAGGGATGAGGATAAAAATCCAAAGAAAAAGCACAGACCAGCGACAAGTAGAACCCTCCTCTGGCCCAGAAATACTTCTTGCAATCCAGTAAGGCCGCCCCATTTCAGACAAGGAATACCGTGCACTGCATGAAACATACAAAACAACACCGGGCGCCTATCCTGGTGCAAAAATCCATTTTATTAATAAAATGAATGATATAGAATTTCTTAGGGTTAGTGCAAGGGTTAAAAGCGTCAGTGGATAAAAGGTCCTAGGTGGCTTTCCTAGTGTGGAAATAAATAGGAGCAGTCCAAAGACAATCTAGAGACTCTGCTTGAACCTGCAGAGTCAAGCTAACATAGCTGAACGCATTTTCAGGGACACACCCCCTTCTTCAGAGCTGGGCGGCTCAGCTATCTGAGTGCACATTTATACTGTGGTCAATCATAGACCTCTACAGGATCAAAAATACACCAATACTGGGATAGCATTTAGTTGCTAAGAAGCCACCCCCGAAATCTGACCATTCGGAGCTCAGGGGGCGGCAACACACTGTCCTCATGGTTGTAATGCACCGGCTGAAACAATCCATTAATTGCTGGAACACAGAGGTAAAAGCACTCGAGATAGCTGAAGCCCTAACAGTATAACAGCAAATAGGCAGATGCACAAAATTTAAAAAGTATATAAGTGTGCATAAGCATACAGGTGTACAGAAACACTACCACACCGCTGAGACGCTGAATATGCCAGCATGTCGGCTGGCCGGCACAGCGGACCAAATGGATGAACGGCCGACATCAAGCCGGTATACAAGTATCAAACAGAAGCAGCAGCGGGGTGAGCGATCACCACCTGAAATTCATATAATGATCATATTCTGATTAGAACGAATATACAAAAAAACATGAAATAGGAAACAAAATGAATTAATTAAATGATAGAAAGAAAAAAATTATATGAAGATGTATATTGATAATACTCAGGGCTGTAGCTACCATGGGGCGCGTGAGGCACTGAGGCTGAGAGGGGGCGCAGTCAGGGCCGGTATGGCTGTGCCTCCTTGTCCCTGTTGCCATTGCGAGCACAGAGCGCCATTGGCAACACAGCCACGGCTTGGCTGGGAGAACAGGAACAGCACATTACTGTTTAAAATAAGGGGTCCTCAGATGTGAGGATCCGAAACACAATATCATGGCTCTAGGAAAGACAGTGTGATCATGAAGGACTCACTTAACACTGTCCACTTTAGGAAGTAGGTCACCCAGTCTGTAATAGGACAAGATTTCTGAAGGTGAAGATAATAATAACTGAGACAGGAGGAGGTAAATTACCAAGGGACTCAGTAGGATGAACAAAGAAGCCCCCACTTGCAAAAGGGGGACACACTCTAATGCATAAGGCTGAGAAGATGAGACAGAGGGCTTCTGCTTTCGAGATCTACAACTTACAGTAAGTGGGATGTAAAGACTGATCCCCTACAAAGTACTACTGCAGGAGTAGATGGAAGTTGGGGTTCCTCTTCCCCATTCACAGATCTCCTGCGCTGAAGCAGGCATACAGTATGACCTCCAATAGTATCAGGGATGAAACTATGGCAGCTTCAAAGAGACACCGATCCAGATAGTTGCTGTGTAGACACTAGGTCAAGCCGCATAATTTAAGTATTGATTCATGTGTTCCTCAATGGCCGATAAAGATTTAGTAATGAATGTTATTGTTGCTATTATTGACGTACACCTGTTTTACATTCAGATAAATGAAGAGAAATAGAGAAGAGAATATGCTAATCCAGGCCCCCTTCAGTGCCGGTTACATCTCTGAATGCCTAGGCACATAGTCGTCTTTCATCTCTGCTAAAAGGATTAAAGTGAAGACTGTGTGATCTCTTGAACCTGCAGCAGAGAACAGATCTATTCACTAAAGGGTGAAGGGTTTGGAGAAGGCAGGAGAAGTGAATAATCTAGGACAACATAGCTGAACTGGAAAGTGAGCTGAATTGGAGAATTTTTCCAGTTCAGCTAGGTTGTCCTAGATTGTTCACTTCTCCTGCCTTCTCCAAACTCTTCACCCTTTTGTGAATAGACCTGCTAATGTATAAGATTGTGATCAGCACTGGAGGAAGTCTGCAGAAGCAATTTCTCTTAGTAAGGTATGTAGTACAGCCTTTGCATCACTCTTTCTGTCTACTCTTTACAGTAATCCTTGTTAAGTATGGGTCTTCTTTAACCTAACCCCTTACCCTCCTTTAACACTTAGAACTCCAGAAATTGTTATTATATCCAATGTATTCCCTAACAAAATCCCCCAGAATTTTCAGAAAAACCACCACACTTTTATGTAAACATGCTTAATCCTTTTGAGGTTCACATAGCTTTAACAGTCAGTGAGTTACAGAAAAATATAAACATTCAAGACTCATCTAATGAAGTCTTTACAGAGAGCTAAAAAAAAAAATAGATAAAACCTGTCCTCCCTTGGTTCCCCAAAAATGTTAACCTCCTTTTCAGCCACTAGATGCTGCCGTCAATATTGTAGGTACAGTATATGATTCGCAATGCTGGGGAAAGAGATGCTGGGGCTGCCAAAATTTACATAACACCCTTTCTTGATCTCCCCTGACAGCAAACATGATTTATACATTTAGTATTAATTATTCTGGTTGCAGGGCTGGGGAGAGGAACCTATTTGTATATGGAAGACTCAACAGTTAAAAAAAATTTAAAAAAAACAATATTTTTACATCCCGCTGGTGATTACTGTGACAGATTACAGTGTATTTATATCAGCAAACTTTAAATCTCTCAAATGGCCGGTGTCATAGCTGATCACATATGCACCACCATGGCAACTGCAGATCTAAACAGAGGCTGAGAATGCACCGTTGTTATCTGTGAAGAATAGGAGAGTATAGCTCCACTTTAGGCCCTTATAAATCAGCCCCTTCAAATGTATGTAACCACTTTCAATTAGCTTCTTTTATTTGCTCCATTTTAGGTTATTAAATATGCTCTTGGAAGTGCTTTCCTATATCTGTTTGCTAGGTGCAAAAAATACCCTTTGGTCATGCCAGAATTCCAATGAGCTACACCTGATGGGCAACAGAACACCTTTTCAACTATGTTATGGAGATGATGAAGAGGGGGAAAATTCTGTAGTCCTAACACACGTCCTGTCCTAGGATGACAATGCTGCTCCATTATACATTTAATACAGTGAGTGAGCGTTGTCCACCTAGGGCCGGAAGTGTGATACTGGAAGGATTACCAGGTGAAAATAAGAAAGAAAAAAAAAGAGGAATAATAATGCAACCACCAAAGCACTGGTAAGATGCAATATATTACTATTTTATTCATGGGTTTATAAACTTTAGCTAATATATATATATATAATATACACCTAAACCTACCTTAAACCTAAAAATTAAAGTAAGCCCTTAGTCACGGACCTATTCACTTAACTAATTCATAACACTAAAGTCATCCAGTCATGTTGTCTTGTATTCTTCTGCCTGGGGCAACAGCACTCAATCTTCCCAGTTCTGCACCTAAACATAATAACACTGATATGCCATCACTCAAAGCTGGGTCCTACCACCCTTGGAACTCTATGAACGTTAGTGTAGTATAAAAGAGAACTGACTCTTCACTCCTCACCAGGAGGAACTTGTAATTTTTATGGAGAATTTAATTTGTTATTCACTTGCCATTTAGGCATGAGAAAATGGGCACCTAAAACCATATTATAGCAAAAGACAGAAAATCAAAAAAGCAGGTGTATACATAGAGGATACATGGTGAAGCAATCCAAAGCTACAAAGAGGAGAGATTGGTAAAGAAGGGAGCACACAGGGCAGTGTAGGTCTCACTCATAAGCACTATCTTGTTCCCTAAAACATCAACATTTACAACGGTTGGCTGCTGAAGACATTGCAGCACGTCGATAAAGAAGTGTGTATATGTCATTCAGAATCTTTCTCAGTAGCAAGATTTAAAGACTTCACGCTCGCTTGTACATCAGCCAACTAAAACATGTCTTAATCCAAAATGCTTCCCTCTTGGCTGAGTTTCACTGACAGTGTAAAATAGAGCCATTTTTCCCTGACTTACATTGACAAAGGGTCAGGGCTGTCAAAGCTTAACAGTTTATAGAAACTCTGTACATTTGCAGTAAGTGTTGTACCTGCTCAATTGCTAAATGTCTATGGTGTTCACAGTTCAGTGCTGTTGGCTTTAAGTCGTTGTTTTATTCGCTTAAAAATGATTTTATACAAAGACGGGAATATACTCACGGACACAGCTCTACTTCCAGATATTGAGTAGTCTGACTGTTCAGGAAAAATGATTCAACCACTGCGGAGAAATGGAGAAAAGCAATTTTGGAAAGAGAAAAATGAGACCTTATTGAGGTCTAAGTGACACAAAGAAAGATGCCAGTGCTATCGCCTATTTTTTTTTAATGCATAGAGAAGCTATGAAGCCCAGAGATACGTACGGTCCTGTGTATAATGCCAGCCTCTGCTTGCTGTTCTGGAAAATCTAGTTAATGTAGATATTTTGCTGTTCCAGTAAGCGGCTTTCTGCTCAGGCTCCACATAGTAATGGTGATATCTCAGGTCACTAGAAATATTGACTTTCTCATCTGTCTCTGCCACTGGCTCCCATCAATAAAATTTGGGAGGTAAATATGCCCCTTAACCAGGATAAATCTAGTACAAATAATGGCTTTGAAATGATGCATTGAAGCACAGACAAGATTTAAAAACCTGCGGTCAGCCTGCAGACCACAGCTCTGACAATGGTCATGAATTCACTGCAAGGAATCTACAACACTAGACGAACCATTATATGTGGTGACTGGTATTATAGACCTGTGTGGTGTACACACTGACTAGCTAATAACATAGGGAGGATTGTATATATCAATGCACACCTTTCTATAAGATTAACATTTTTTTTATATGCCTTATTCACAAATAAAGGCAGGCACACTTCAGAAAGAAGAGTGAGCTCCTGTTTTAGCATTCTATAAAAATAAAATAAAAGCTGTGCGTTTAACCCAGTGATATTTAAAAGAAAGCTTTGGAATATCTAAGTGAACAATGTTGTACTGCTATTGTCTGTGGCAATTCTATTCCATCAGTGAGTAAACTGTTGCAACACAGATATTTTTAAAGTAAAGTACTTTTTTAAAATAAAGGGGAAAATATGACTGGAAAGGACGGTAGGGGATTAGTGTTAATAGCCCTTACCCCTGTAGTGTCCTTTTCCAGAATCAGCACATTGAAAATGGCAGCGCAGTGGTATCGTTAGCTCATTCCTTTTGGTCCATGTGCTCTCTGCTTCCTGTCCCTGCTATTATGTGAATAGAGTTTCTTGCTCCAAATGGCGACTCCCTAGACTTCTATTACAATGACTTATTCCATTTTCAAAATAGTAGGCACAGGAAGAAGAGAACACATGGACCAGAAGCATTGAGCTAATGGTACTTCTGCTCTGTTGTCACAGTTTATAGACACCTGTATCTCAGAAAGGACAGAAAGGTGGTAAGTGAAATGAACATTACACTTACCACATGCTGTCCATTCCAGTTACATTTTTATAGTTCTCCTTTAACCCCTTAGCACTTGCTAAGCATATATGTTGCAGCATGGCAATGGGCTTTAATGTTGAGCTGCCACATATTTATGCGTACAGCTGGTGTCCCTTGTATGTGTTAAGAGCACGCTCAATGGCTGCTCCCAGCACAGTGAACATACTGTCTCTGACAGCTACGGGTCACTGTTTACCACCCATTGGCTCCCAATCATGTGTGCACAGTGCCCCAGGCATTACAAACTTTCAAAGGGTCGGCTCCCGCCAGCTGTAGATGGTTACAGTTCAACTTCAAACAGCATGAGAAGACAATTAGCATAAGCAGTTAACAAGGACATGCTGCAACTCTGCTAAAGTTAAAGTCCACCTTGATTTGAGTAACAATTAATCTATCATGCTTTCATCTGGCACATTTTAACATATTGTACTCTGTGGCATGAATCTGTTCTGTTAAACGTCCCTTTCTCTTTGTCAGGGACCATACAGAATCTACAAGTAGTTGTGCTAGGAAAATCAGTCCTGTTCTGGAACTTCCAGAAGACCAGATTCTTGGCAGTGGAATGATCTTGAGATGTGCGAGGCCTGGTGCAATACAGGATTGCCTGGATAAAGAACAGAAGCCTTTAGAAGGTTGGTTGTATGTATTGAATGCATTTCATGGTCTCATTTTCAACTTTGACAGAAGAGTATATTTTTAAAATCTTTTATTGTGCCAGCCATGTGACTTTATTTTCAGATTTTTGTAAAAACAGTTGTTATGGCAAAAACGGCCATTAAACTCTTTTGTAAACACCCGTGGAGGCTTCTAAAATATGTTCAATTTGTGTTTATTGCCATCAGGGCATGTCTACAGCTGCCCACACATATATCAACCTGTCTATGAAATGTTCACAGATTGTCTACAGTCTGTATGTGGATTTCATACACAGGTTTGAATCTCTGACAGATGTAAATAACATCTTGGTATTGACATTTTGATGCATTGGCTTTCTGTATGTTAGAGACAGAAAATGACCTATATTGGGACTTTTTGGCAATGCCTCTATTACATTACAACTGGTCAGCAAAATGGGTCAATCTCCAGATTACTGACTAAAGGGTGTAAGGTGGACTGGTGTACTAAAGCTTTGCCTGGATGTAAAACTGAAGCCCTCAACAGGTAGACTAGGTGCCCTATATGGAATACAATTTATATATTCAGTAGAGGTTAGGTTTAAAGTGTATTTCCACATTTTCAGCCAAATTGCCATAACCAAGGCATACAAGTAAAGACAGTCAATATTTGTGGGGACTGCTGTTGTTTTCTGGAGGAAATTTCCTTGGTAACCCTCTTTAGGTTTGCATTGTCCATCCTTGGGATTGATAGGGAAAGCACTACAGGTGGGATTCAGTCATTGACTCAGAGGTGAGAGACATGGGCGTTGCATAGAATGGAACCCAGACCAGACTTTGTGAGTACCACCTGATGAACCAGCAATAGCAAAGCTGTTTATTCTAGTTAAGAGAGGGTTAATTACCCAATTGACCCCAGCCATAGCTCATCCCTTTTGGAGGGACAAAAGGGACAGGATATAGGCAATACCGTCAGGCCATACAAAATCTGTACTCATTTGAAAAATATCTATTAAGAGAGGGCTGTCAATGTATGTACTCTCTTCTGCATGTCTAATTGTTTCCTTCTGCCAGTGTGTGAGACTTTTAGGGTTCCATTTATAAATGTTTTTATACAAGATTCACACATTTTTCTAATTGAATTTGATTATGAAAATGTGTGATATATGGGTGAAATTTGTGTGACTTTTGTGTGAAAAATATTTATAAATAGACCCCTAATGTCTAGGTATGAAATGTCATGTCTACATGACTAAGCAAAAAACACACTTGCATCAATGGCCATTCCTATGCTGAAATAAGAACACATACAGGATTATACATAAAAGATAAATAAAACGTTTTATGTTGTAGATTTATTCAATTCACCTTCATAGTCCCAAAGTCCATTAAAGGGTTTTCCAGGTTCCCCAGGAGGTGCTTGAGGGTCATCAAAGAAAAGAGCATTAACTTCCAGCAGCAGTCCATCTGGATGTGGCTTAAATGTGATTGTTACTGGATCATGCATCACTTGTTTGCTGTCCCATGTTGTAGTTATTTTATAAGTGCTCTGAATAAAAGAAATTTGTTTCATAACATCATTATTTTATCATTTATAACAGCGTATTGTGGTCACGCATTTGCATTTAAGAAAAGAATAGGTAAAATAACACATAATGTACAGTATACCCTTATTCTCTCTGACATAGTAAATTGATGTCTCCCATGCAAACCCTTTCATTCTTATGTGCAACATAATAAAACATTTGATTTTAAATGATTGCTGCAGCCACCTTTTCCTTGATCATCATGACAGCAAAAACCGCAGGATACTTCCTGCTTCTTTATGGTAATGCACCCTTGTGTACTCCCTAATGCAAAGTACAGAGCACCCTATCAAGCAGGGTCAGCCCTTTAATGAGACAACCAGAGGCTGTTTCCTCAGGCAGCATCTCTTTCAGTCACGTAGGGGGGTGGCAGGCTGAGCAGCATGTTTGTTGTATACCACTCAACTGCACCATATTTGCAGTGTGCCTGCCACCCCCTTTCTGGCCAGAGCATCCCAAGTTTTGCTAAGAGCCAGGCCGGGACATGTGTAAGGGCCATACACATCTCCCTGCCTGGCTTTTATCAACCTGGCATGCTCTAGCTGGCATCCCACCCATCTCCTGGCAACCAGTGACGTCAATGTTTTCTAGGAGTTGTGTGGGATGCCAGCTAGACTGTCCCAGGCTTCTAAGAGCAAGGTGGGGAGATTCAGAGCCTGCAGAGGGCGGCATCACTCTTGTGTCTGGCGGCGCCTGCAGAGCTCACACACCCTCCGCCTCATGCGGCAATAATGCTAGGGACAACACTGCTATGACGGCGTAACATCCTGTATACTGCCATATTCAGCCTGTGTAGAAACACCCCCTAGTTCACCCACTGTTTTAGATTGACAGCAGCTCCTGTATGGAGTATCACTGTTGAGACCCTGCCCACCATCAGTCAGAGCTAGAGGGAGAAGAGAGGTCAGACGACTGACACTAAACAATCGAAGTTAGAGTATTTAAACTGCTTTTAGAGGATGTGTGAGCTTTGCAATTATGCAATTGACTACAGAAACTTTAAGTATGCATGCAAAATAATGTGTAAGCGTAACCCGCACAGGTATTTATTACCTCTCCCAGAGGCATCAAGGGTAATTTACTAAAGGCAAACAGGCTGTTCATTTTGTAACAGAATGTTCACTTAGCTTAGTGAATGAGGCAGAGCTCTGCTGACTTCCCTCATCCAATCATGTGCAGGCAAATACAGGTGATTGGGCATTCTTCGCAGAGTGAATTTTCACTACATTCACTAAGCAAAGGCAAAATTGTCTTGCAAAATGAACAGCCTATTTGCCTTTAGTAAATCAACCCCAATGCCTTCATTTTCTTTTCTCACCAAAAGGACAGTACCACCTTTGTTCAGGCACCTTCGAGGGCTTCCTGGACTGATATGCTGGCTCAGAGATGCCACTGTTATATAATTACATAAACCCTGTTGCAGTTCTTGGGTGTGTTCATACATATCTGACATATCTGGGAGAGAACAGCCCCTGGTACATCCTCTAACATCGTAACTGTAAGGATGCAATGAAGGGAATTTATCAAAACTGGAGCAGACAAAAACTGGAGCAGCTGTACATGGCAACCAATCAGCTTCTCACTTTCATTTTCAAATCCTAACTGAACAAACTGAAGAGAGAAGCTGATTGGTTGCCGTGCACAACTGCTCCAGTTTTTGTCTTCTCCAGTTTTGATAAATTCCCCCCAATATTGTAACTGGGGAGAGGTGACTGAGGCAATGCTTTTTCCTGCCTGCAGCAGACTGATGACATTGTCTCGGCCTAGGCAAAGTCACTTGACTGGAGCTCAAGGGCTGCTTTTTGATGATAAAAGGTATGGCTTTTTTTTTTTAAGGGAAACTATTATGACATGTCTGGAATTGATTTAAAAGATTATCTGAACTTATTGATTATTTTACCCATGTCCCTATACTGAAGTGATATTGAAGTCAAAATGTGTTTAAGCTATTTCAAATGTTGATGAAATTACTCACAATGAAAGCTGCTCCATGATGTTTAAAAGTTTTAGTTTCCTGCAAACTCAGCGGTCCAGATATCCTGTTTTAAGGTGACTCCTTTCCCTTACAGGATCCTTTGGAGCCACTCTTGTGTGTGCTAGTAAGCTAATTGTGAAAAAACCTGTATCCCTTCGCACTCCTGACCGGATGGAAGTCCAGGTAAAATAGGGCGGGTGCGGCAGTGACAGCTCTTGTTTATTGACTAGAAACAGTGTAGCATTTTACAGCTGTAAAAAATGCTACACTGTTTCTAGTCAATGAACAAGATTGACTTGGCATTGCATTGGAGTGTGAGTGACTTCCTAGTAAGCTAATTGTGTCTCCACAAACACACAGGCACAACAAGGGAAGCCACTTCTCTGCTCCCTCTCCTTCTTCCTCCCTACTCCAAGCTAGCAGATAGATAGCTGCTGGAGACTGATCTGCCTCTTGTGATCTTGAACTGCACAGGATGTTCATGGAAGCCGAGCAGAGAGAGCTGGATCCAGCTGTTCTGAAACATGATGAATGTACAGTAAGTGCTTGGGCACAATTTTAAAGAAATACTTCGCTGGACCATGTATGATTGTTTGATCTGGATTCATTATTGAAAGAAAGATTGAGACTTTAATACTACTTTACCCTATCCAAGCAAACCTCAGTGAATGCTTACCTGTTTTTCTGAATAATCATCCCTTTCATTTTCTGTGAAGGTTTTGTCATTGTGGTGCCTTTTAAAAAAAGTGAAAAAGTAACTTAGTATATCAAACACATGTGAGATCTATTTATCATTTTTTTCACATAAGATTCACAAACGTTCACCCACAATTCACACATTGGAATTCATTATAACCCCATAGTCAGTTGATGAGTTTTGAAGTATGTAAGCTCAGTCTCTCATATAATCTTTAACATGCTAAGTACTTTCAAAAGTGATTTCTTAACCGTTTAAAAACGACAGTGTTCATTAAAACAATACCTTGCAATCCTATCATGAAGATCCTTGATCAGACACTTCCTGTTGTAGACTGACAACACTTAATCCTTTTCTCCCAATCAGGACTTTGCCAAGGCAGAAGAGGCGGCCATATTTGGCATTTTAGTAGGATGAGGAAAAAGGACAGGATCTGCAACCTATGCCGCTGAGGTACTTTACAGTCCCTGGAGGGGGCCTTCTCACCTTGGGTGCTAAATGACCTTGTCCCAGCACTGCTCCCAGCACGTTGTCACCCTGTCACGTATGCTTTCAGTGGAGACTGTAAGTGGCTGTGTCATTGTTCATTACACAGGCATGGTCCACCACGGTCACCATCTGGAAGCACATCCTAAGCACTGAAGTGAGTGCATGTGTACAGAAAGAGGCTGGCAGAGATTAGCAGCACTGATTTGCAAGAAATAATTTAAAAAGTTGCCAAAAAAAAGAAAGCAAACAAAATGTCATCCAGTTAGGGTTTAAATCTATTTTAGGTGATGTGGTGACTGCATCAGTAATTTGGAACAATCATGACATAATAACCATTTGATCTGTGCCCTAGTTCCCTACCCAAGTTCCCCCAAGACCAGTCCAATTTCCCTCTATAGCCGCATACTGAATGATATAATCATGGTGTACATTTATCTCATCCAAAGGATATATTTATACAGTGCAAGATGAGCTCTGGAATATCAGTTGTACAATGTTTCTTCAAGACTACCAGCCCATGGGACTCTCAACCCACATGACTTGTCTAGCAAAAACAAGAATTTCCAATACTGTGACAGCTGTTACAAGTAGGATAATGTCTCATGCTTCCATTACCATACTTAGAGACCAAACCTTATTTAGCTGATCCTTTATGGGACATAGCCTAAAGACAATCAAGGGAATTTATCATAACTGGATCAAACAAAACCTGGAGCAGCTGTGCATGGCAACCAATCAGCTTCTCTCGTTCATTTTAAAATCGTAACATAAAACAGAAGTCATCAACTTGCGCAACTAGATCGCTTGTTTATGGACTGTATATTAATAGTGTCAAGGGAGCTCCAGTTATACTGATGGTTAATCCAGAGAAGATGTATGCACTGATCCTGCAGCCTGGTTAGTTGGATAGGGAAACATCCATGTAACAGCACTGTGAAGAAAACATAAATTATATATTTTAAAATCTTAACGCAACAAACTGATAGATGCTGATTGGTTGCCATGCAGAGCTGCTCCAGATTTTGTCCGCTCCCGTTTTGATAAATTCCTCCCAATATGTTCTCTAGGTTTAAACCATCTACCGTATAGGAACTGGAAAATGCCTTCACATGAACGTAATATGTGCAGTATACCCTTATTCTCTCTGACATAGTAAATTGATGTCTCCCATGCAAACCCTTTCATTCTTATGTGCAACATAATAAAACATTTGATTTTAAATGATTGCTGCAGCCACCTTTTCCTTGATCATCATGACAGCAAAAACCGCAGGATACTTCCTGCTTCTTTATGGTAATGCACCCTTGTGTACTCCCTAATGCAAAGTACAGAGCACCCTATCAAGCAGGGTCAGCCCTTTAATGAGACAACCAGAGGCTGTTTCCTCAGGCAGCATCTCTTTCAGTCACGTAGGGGGGTGGCAGGCTGTGACAACAACACTGGAACCCCAAAACAGTTCAACAATACTTGTGGACACAATCAGACACTGCACATCTATGGGGGCAGTTATGTCATTTTATACAAATGCCAATTAGATTTGATGTAATGAGACACAGTTCCAAACATTCCCTCACGTTTATTTTCTTAGTGACAAAAGAAAAATTCGTTTTAGCATGAAGCATTTAGAGGACTCTTTAATGACTGAGTTCTACCAATTACACAAGATGTAATGTCTTTAAGGGTACACAGCGGTACACATGCTATGATTGATGGCCAGAGAATGCAAACATGCTATGGTAAATGGTGGGAGACTGCAAACATGCTATAGTAGATGGTCGGAGACTGCAAACATGCTATAGTAGATGGTTAATATTGCAAACATGCTATAGTAGATGGTCAGAGACAGCAAGCATGCTGCTGTAGATGGTCAGAGACTACAAACATGCTGTAGTAGATGGTCAGAGACTGTAAACACACTATAGTATATGGTCGGAGACTGCAAACACGCTATAGTAGATGGTCAATACTGCAAACATGCTATAGGAGATGGTCGGAGAATGCAAACATGCTATAGTAGATGGTCAATACTGCAAACATGCTATAGTAGATCGTCAGAGACTGCAATCATGATACAGTAGATGGTCAAGGACTACAAACATGCTATAGTAGATGATCAGAGACTGCAAACACGCTATAATATGTGGTCGGAGACTGCAAACATGCTATAGTAGATGTTCAGAAATTCTGAACATGCTGTAGGCTTTGTTGGAGTCTGGGGACATGCTTCAAGAGACAGTCTAAATAGACTAAAGACATGTTACATGAGACTTCTAGAGATCACGTCTATTACAACCCCTTTGTAAATCAATGCTTCCACAATTGTGCTCCCTACGACTCTCCTAAAATAACTTGTGCCACAACAAGATCTATAATGAAAGAAGCCATTTAACTACTAGAAGTCACTCGTTTTATCGTTTTTTCGCACTTAGTTTTGGAACACACAGACCACTGTCTGCAAGGGCTCTGAGGGCAGCATAATAAGTGTCATGGGGCCCCTTGAGGTTGGGCATCAGGGCATTTGGGTCTAAGCGCCTTTGTGGCAGAGATTGATATCAATGGGTTTACATAGTCTATGAAGAGCTGCAGAATTTGTCAACGCTCTGTAAATGAATACATGAAATAAGATGTGAAATCCATCAGTCTGTGCCCTTAGCTAATGCTGCCCTGTGCTTGGTATACAATTTATGAAGGACTCCGGCTGAACATTTTAAATGAGCCTGTTGCTGAGCGACACCATTTACTCTCCCATCCACTTTAAAGATAGATACTCTCTCACAGTTGTCAAATTACACACAATTTACTGTAACGTCTCAGAAATGTAAAATCCATTTTCAAAAATCTCTTAAAGGGCTATAATTACTCAGCACGTAAAATGAGGTAGTTCTCAGCTTTAAATGTGTATTCCATGAAACTTTAATAAACTATCGTAAACTCCGGCCTTGCCAGATATTAAATGTAAACTCTTCACGGCTGCAGATTAAAATGCCAGAGCTGGAAATCAGCCCTATGGTAGTTGTCAATGGCTCATGTTTGTTTTCCTCAGAAATGTATCAGGTTGGTACATTTGAGAAAAATGGCTGATGATAAAAAAAATATATCCAGGCTTCTTTATTAAAAAAAAAAAAAAGCCAATAGCCTGGTTGACTTGACAGTTCTGTGACATATACAAGTGATTTCTGTACTACTTCAGAAATTGCATTAATATGCAGCTGTTATAGAAAGTCATTTTCAAAATGCAAAAATAAGAAACATTGCCTTTTATGATCTGCTTCCCCCATCTAGTGGCCATGAGTGGCATTGCCTGTCATTAATGGAACGCAGACTAATATTTGTACATAACGCTGTCTACATCCTCTTCAACATTATGATGGAAAGGAGGCAAAATGGGAATTATTTGTAGAAGAATTTGCATGTAAAAGGTGCATGGGTACTTAGTGAATAGTATGTTTAGTTAAACATTGTTGTGCCTTTTTAACATATTTTCTATTCACTTTTTTCATATCCGTCAGCATTCTGCCACAAGCAATTGTTGGGAGATCACATTATCAGAAGGACGTTGCCAAGCAGCATCGTAGCGAAACATCTTGTATGCCGTGAAGTGGAACAGTGGAAGTCAGAAAATGTTAAACATCGTGGTACATGTTACATGCAGAGTTGAATATGTTCCTACATGTTACATAGATGCCGGCTAGTTTTTTCATCAAATGCTGTTTTCCCCTATTTGTCATCCTTCTTTACATGTCAGTGGTGCTGATCTCCTCAAGCTCCTTTCATCTATTTATTACTGGCTTTACGCAGTGCTTTACATAGTTGCACATCCAGTCCCTCCCCTCAAGGAGCTTACAATCTAAGATCCCTATCTCACATGCATACATACAAGGGCCAATTTAGACACGAGCCAATTAACCTTCCAGCATGTCTTTGGAGTTTGGGAGGAAACCAGAGTACCCAGAAGAACCCCACACGAGCACAGGGAGAACATCAAACTCCTTGTAGAGAGTGACCTGGCCAGGATTCGAATCAAGGACCACCAGTGCTACCAGGAAGAAGCGCTAACCACTACACCACTGTGCTGCCCACTATCTACATCAGGGGTGCCAACAAGGTCGATCGCGATCTACCAGTCGATCGCGTATTTTAGGAAAGTCATAGGGAGCACAATTGTGGAAGCATTGATTTACAAAGGGGTTGTAATAGACGTGATCTCTAGAAGTCTCATGTAACATGTCTTTAGTCTATTTAGACTGTCTCTTGAAGCATGTCCCCAGACTCCAACAAACACACTTAGCTTACTAGCACACACAAGGGTGGCAAGGGAAAAGAGCCACCCTAAAGCAGGATATCAGGACCAGTGCTTAGGAGACAAGCTGGTTTCAGGCATCAAGAAGCAGCATCCATTGTAAATGATTTAATCAACATTTGAAATAGCCTATAAACTTCATTTCATTTTAAGCATTGTCTTATTTTTTATCTCCATGCCTCTAGCAGGCATAGTTGCAAGAATTAAAAAGAGAAGAAACTGTGTGTGGCCATTCATCCAGCACAGCATGATATAGATCAGAGATATCAACTCATCTATATGATTCTTTATTATAACAAATGGTTTGCACATACACCCCCTATAGTGGTTCGCTAGATCTCAAACTACCTTACTGTAGTTACATTTTCCACACCGCCTTCTAGGGATGCACCGATACTAGTATCGGTATCAGTGCCAATACCAATGCCAATACCAATACTTACCGGGTTATTTACTGAACAACCATGTAAGTGATTGGTTTTAGATCTACTTTAAAGACAAATCCAATGGCACTATATATATATATATATATATCCTTTGTGGTATACGGCTGTGTTGTTTAAAGTTATTTATTTTTCATGTGTTATATATGTCTTCAGAGGAAAATATCCTAAGGAACCAATATTTCCAATACACATATTATGTGAGATATAAAAAGGTCTGTAGTTATGGGGGTTGTAGGTGTCCCTGGGGGCCAATAACTGCAATCTGGACCTGCTAGCACTGAAACGTACATATCCTGTATATTGTTTTATACATTTACTTGATGAAGCATCTAATGCCCTTTACTAGATAAATTTTAGACTGATTGTGTATGATTCATTTGTCTGTGCAGGAAATAGAAAGCCACCATGACATATGATGTAAACAGAGAATGACTCTCCGGAGATCAGCTGATAAGCTCTGTGAGAATCAACTCTTGTTATAACACAGCGAGCCAGGTATGATTGTTCTTCTGGCCTTTCGTTTAACCACTATAAAAAGCCTGGACCTATGACTGTCAGAGAACAGCTTTGAGGCCTCATATGGTACCTATACACATCAGCAGACCATTGCATGATGTGAATACTTTCAATGCAATCAAGCAATGCACTGAAAATATATGGAATGCAAGCATGAACAAAGGATAAACTTGGAAGATGGGCATTGCAAATGAGAAATATCCTTTTATGTGCGTAAAGCTTTATTCACGTGCTTTCAAAATTGAGTATTAAGTACGTAATTGCAAGAGAATAAAATTGTACATTCTGTAAATGCCTGGAACCAACAGAATGTATCTTTTTACAAAAGTAGAAAAACATGTATTGCCTATTAAAGTCCTTCTAGCTCGTTGTCTGCACTACATTACTTATACATAATTATTTTCATGAATTCCCTCCACACCACCATTTCCAATAATAATCATTTGTAGAAGTAAGATCACGGCTGGCTCCGCCCAGCTGTCAGAAGCAGGCTGTCGGCCGGCCAATGGCTGGCCGCTCGGCCAGCTTCGGCTTTCAGCACGGCTCAGCCAAACCGATGCATATGCGTTCAGCTCGGCTGAGCCTCTCGGCCATGATCGGGAGCTGTACGGGCTATTGGGGGGGCGAAGCTAGCCGAAGGATCGGCCGAAGCTACGGCCAGATCCTTCGGCAGCTTCGTGAATAGACCCCTTAGTTCGTTGATTGGGGTTTACCTTCAAACCACCAGATCCATGTACATACAGGACAAGGTTTGCACAGATCCATGCCTACTGGAATTACTCTTTAATATCCCACTTCTCTTCACTCATCTACACTGCCTAGTATGCCCACCATACCATTCTATTAACACCACATGGATTGCATGCCGATTTCCCTGAGGTGACTAGAACATTGAACTGCTACATGGATCTGAGAAATGTGATATGAAAATATACTATAAAAGGCTGAATAAGACAGTTCTAGAACAACAGTGGCATTGATACTATACAAAGTGCAGTAACCAATCTGAATCAATTATATGCCAACAGATCAATAGAAATATTATTTCTGATTGGTTGCTATGCACTACTGCACCACTGCTCCAGATTGCTTTGTTTTTCTTATAATATACTAATTTGTGTACTTTTCTATTACTTATTAGATACATCAAAATTACAGTTTATTTTTTAGTGAGCACATATTCTGAGCTAGTATTGCAATGACATTTTTATGTTACATTTATATTTTTACATGCTTTCTCATCCGCATTTTTACTATTGTATAAAATAAAAAAAGATGTAAATTAGCCACTAGAGGAATAGTAGGTTAGCAATTACAGCCTACGTTTATCCCTGCAACAACTGAGAAAATATATCAAGCGCATAGAGGGGGCATTTTCTTTGCCAGGTATCGCATTGTGAGAAGGAATAATAAAGCACAACCTTAGCAAAACGCTGCATGAAGTGGTGCTTGTGAATCTATTGAGAGAACATGACTACTCCAATGTACATGTATATTTACAAAATACACATAAAAATAGATTGTTAAAATATTAACACATATTGATAAGGTTTTTTTTATATATATCAAGCTGACTTCTTCACACACATACCTTAAAAATAAAAGGAACAGCTATGTACTGCTTTTATCAAGTCAAATACCAAACTCCAGTATCCAATCCAAATCCAAATTTGGTCTACCTATAAGAAGCAGCTGAAAACTGGTTTCTGCCTGGTTACATAGGTGCATACATACCATTACTCTTTACATCAAGACTAGATTAGGAGCACAATGCAAGCATATGAAGCATATTGCTAAGTTTTTTTTTATATCAAGTTGACTTCTTCTACAGGCATATAGTAAAAATAAAAGGAACAGCCATGTAATGCCTTTATCAAGTCAAATACCAAAGTCCAGTGTCCAATCCAAATTTGTTCTTACTAAAAGAAGCAGCTGAAAACTGTTTTTTGCTTGGTTGCATACATAGTATTACTCTTTACATCAGGACCAAATTGGGAGCACAAAGGAAGCCCATGAAGCATACCAGCCTACATTTATGTATCCAACCAACTGTTGCCTTTGCCATGTCAAGTAAAGCAATTATGCTTATGTATTGGCACCTCTGTATGCTCAGTTTTATTGTTGGAGTCCAACTGTAAAATGCGTATTATCCTGTTCTTCAGAACAGGATTAACCAATGCCAAGCAACCCACAGAAGGAAACTCCAGCCAACAAAATGGCATCCCAGCAAATTCCAGCTTTATCAAAATGCTGGTCCTGCTTTGTTTAATCAAAACAAACAACAAACGCACTCAACAATTTGTCACCAGTTATACAGTAAGGTGCACACGAAATGGGCCTTTCTACTGTTTTACTGCTTTGTTTAATGTTATTTCAGGGCCGTAGCTATGGTGAGGCGAGTGAGGCAGTCGCCTCCTGCGCAGCTGTGAGGGGGAGCATCCAGGGCCAACCTGGCTGCGCCCCCTCACCCCTGTTGCCATGGCGGGCATAGGGCACCATGGCAACAGGGGCACTAGGTGGCCAACACAGCTCAGCCTCGGCTCAGCACGGCAGGAAGAAGAGGGGCCTGTAGCTTCTTCTCGGATCCCCACTGCTATCCTCCGCCTGTATGGGCAGAGGCAGCTGGGATCCAAGCAGAAATGGAACGCTGCAGCTAGCGGGGGCGGGGGGCAGAGGAGGGAGCTATCATCCAGGATGGGGCAAGCAGCGAGGAGAGAAAGCCACTCGGCCAGGATCTGATATCCAGTGGCTCTTTCTCTCCTCACCGCTCGGCCATTCTGAAGTGACAGCACTCCCTCACCCGTGCCCCTGCCGGCTTCAGCGCTCCTTCTCCTGTGCAGCTCTGTGCATGGCCGAGCGGGTCAGGATGGAGAGCAGAGGATCTGTAAATATCTGATGTTTACTGATCCTCTGTGTGCTGCACAAACACTAGAGTGATCAGCTGATCACTCCAATTTTTGTAAACAACTGGGTACACATAGTTATGAATGAACAGGAAGTGCTTTATATCATTTCCTGTTCATTCATGAGTTTCTCAATGGGTAGTAGCACTCACTTTAGAGGCTTCTACCCATTCATAACTGGATGATAGTAAATATTTTACTATCACCAGTTTCTGAATGAATGGGAAGCCTCTGTACTGAGTGCTCTCCATTCATATTGCGCTGAGGCTGCAGAAAAAAATATTGAGGCTCTGTGTCCTCAATTTCTTTTACTATTTCAAAAAGGAGATGTCGGGGATCTGTTTAGACCCCTGATATTTCCCCAAAGTCCACTCCCCCAACAGTTAAACAAAATTATAATAAAAATTATAAAAAATGTAAAACAAAACACACACAACACCCCCCCCCCCCCCCCACCCCCACACACACACACATGTAGAAAAAGCTGAGTGGAGGAACGGATGGGGGAGGGGCGGGCACAGCTGGCTCTGACTCTAGATAGGCAGAGCCAGCTGTCACTCACGCAGCTGGGTGGATCTCAACAGTAATGTCGGGATCCGTCCTGGCTGCGGCGGTCTCAGTATACCGCGAGCTGTAGCTCCCAATATACTGAGCTTTGGGTCACGGGAGGAGGTTTGTTTATGTCCTCCCATGATCCTTAAGAGAACTATGGGGAAAACACTTACCCCATAGTTCTCTTTTTAAGCATTATCTATTATATATTTACACCAGATGTATAAATACACACATAAAAAACGTTTTAAAGTGATCATTCTTGCTAAACAGTAGACATATAACCCTGCAAAAATGTTTCATTTCGGATCAATTCAGATTTGTATTTCTTTCGTTTTTCGGATTTTGGATGCGAAATTTGATTCATTTTGTTATTCGGCTTTCCAAAACGTCCCAATTTTCGTTTCGGGAATGTGACCGTGCCTGTAATGCAACCTCCAACAGCCAAAAAGGAAATCGATTGGCCAACAGTCACATATCCTAGAACAGTCACTTGAATGAAATTCACATGGATCTGGATTTTCGTCAAAGGACCATTCCGATTCGTTCGCAGTTGGACTCAAATTCAAATTCGGATGCATCCGGATGTCTGAATTTAACGATAATTGTATGAATATGAAATATGAAACAAAATGTACATGTCTACTAGACAGTCCTAAAGTATATCTAAACCCAAAGCAAAAACATTAACAGGGATATTCACAAAAGGGTGAAGAGTTTGGAGAAGGCAGGAGAAGTGTACAATCTAGGACAACATAGCTGATTTGGAAAAATTCTCCAATTCAGCTCACTTTCCAGTTCAGCTATATTGTCCTAGATTGTTCCCTTCTCCTGCCTTCTCCAAACTCTTCACCCTTTTGTGAATAAACCTGTAAATATTTGTTTCAGACTACATGAACGTAAACTAAAAACATTTTTATTAGTTTCGTCAAACGAAACTAATTTTTATGCTATTTCGGATTCAGCCACCAGGCAGGGCGTCATATGACGCAGCGCGTGTGCATCGTTGGGTGGCTTCTCATTTCTGTTGGGGGAATAGCTCTATTCCGAGTTGAGTGCACTAGCTCTACGTGCAATGTGGTGTGAAAGGAATGTGACCTAATAAATCAAAGCTTGCTCTTATCTTTCTCATACATACGTTTTAAGGTAATATACAATCGCTACCTTGAAGCAGGGTTAAAAAAAAAAAACTCCCATTTCCACAGGCAGGAACTGAAAGTGGTTAATGGGAACACTCAGCAGTAGAGCTATTGTCAGCACTGACATTCTGATATTTCAGATAACAGAACCATTAGCGAGAACTGCCTGAGCCTTGTGTACTGATGTAAATGGTGCTTCATCTTAGATCTGCTAGAGAGAAGAGGGGGGAGAGTAGAAAATAAACATGCAATCCTGTTTGTGCAGCTACAGTACATTAATTAGCAGTATCTCTCCTTCAGGCAGAGTTTGTACAGGACAATACTGTGATTCCACTCTCCTTATGAGTGATATGATGCTCCTGAATCCCAAGTAGCATTGATATTAGCAAGAGACATTTACAGAGCTGCCTTGTCTGATGTGGTAGTGTGGCACATGCATACTGATACATGTGCTCAGACTTGTCATCTTGCAAATAGAGCTGACATGATCAAATTTGCAGAATGAAAATAAAACAAAAATGTTTAGGACTGTGCTGGAATCGGTATATGTACAAAATTGTCACCTTTTAATGTGTGGATTATAGTATATATATCATTTCATTGTACATGTTTATTTTGAGACATTGCATGACTTGTATGCAGTCCTGATGATTTTGGCTAGACTGAGTGATGATCTCAAACGTCTATAGCACCTACAGATCCAACTTAGATACCCCTGGCTATTACACCTCTGGGTTCTATTAGTATGATTCACTTTTCCCAGACAGCTACTATCATTTCTTCAAGATAAGGCCAGCACCAAAGATGCCTGCTTAGTCTAAAAAACAAGCCTGCCGGAGTGAAACAAGAACACATGTTTATGAATAGTAATAAGTAAACCTGCTCGAATTTGCTTCATCTAAAATATATTTGATGGGTTTAAGGGGTAACTCCAGTGGCGTAACAATAGCCATAGCAGCCCACATGGCTGCTTTGGGGCTTGGGGTAGGAGGGGGCCCCATTAGGGAGGCTGATTAGGAAAACTAAACTGTGAGGTTTCCAGTATAGCAGGGCTGAAGTCAGACCTTAGGATCCTCTAGTCATAGATCGCATTCTATGGGGTAAGAAGCATTTGCTTATCTATCTTAGCAGTGTAGATTGTTTGTCTGAACCTCTGCTACAGACTGAAATTAACTGTATACCTAATGCAGTCACAAATCCCAGAGTTTTAAAGACGTTTGTGTTAGGGTTGAATGTTAAGTGTTTGTCAGAGCATTATTCATTTTATCACCATATAAAATATAATTATGGTTGTTATTATTATTAATGCTACTATAAGTTTTAGCCCCAGCACTGCTCCCTAGTAATGTAATTACTATGCTGACAGCTCTTCTGCTGTCTGTCCTTGATACACACTCATATTAAGATCAATGCTATATACTTTCACAGTTAACACTGCCAGCTGCTATGGAGAGAGTTAGCTGGGGGCCCCAAAGCTTTCCTATGGGGCCCCATGATTTGTAGTATCTAGTTTTGTAAAGAATAATCATAACTAATAACGGTAAGTGATTCTTTAGTGTTGTCAATATAGGATGAAAGAATTGGAAAATATTTTTACACATTTAGAAGACAGTAGGGATGCACCAATACTGTTTTTTTCAATAACAAGTACGAGTACCGCTAGCATGGAGCCGACTTTTTGAGCAATCAGAAAGCCGGGCAGCGTGTCATTAGCTGCCGCCCAGCTTCTTGATTGCCCGAGAAGCTTGATGGTGATTGGCCAGGAAGCTGGCTCCATGCTGTTTGGCCAACTCAATGCTGATTGGCCAGGAAGCCGGCTTCCCAGCCAAACAGCATGGAGACCGCTTCCTGGGCCCATCAGGAAGCCAGAAGGCGGGTCAATGACCCGCCTCCAGTAAGCCAGGAGGCGGGTCATTACCCGCCACCTGGCTTTCTGATTGGCCTGGAAACCAGGTCCATGTTCCCTCGCAGTACCGCCAGTCAGAGGAAATCTCATTCTGACAGGAAGTTCCCGTATCTGGGGAATGTATCGGAGCATTTGGGCAAGTACTCGCCCAAATACTCGGTATTGGCACTGATACCGATACTAGTATCGGTGCATCCCTAGAAGGCGGTGTGGAAAATGTAACTACAGTAAGGTAGTTTGAGATCTAGCGAACCACTACAGGGGGTGTATGTGCAAACCATTTGTTATAATAAAGAAACATATACATGAGTTAATATCTCTGATCTATATCATGCTGTGCAGGATGAATGGCCACACACAGGTTCTTCTCTTTTTAATTCTTGCAACTATGCCTGCTAGAGGCATGGAGATAAAAAATAAGACAATGCTTAAAATGAAATGAAGTTTATAGGCTATTTCAAATGTTGATTAAATCACTTACAATGGATGCTGCTTCTGGGTGCCTGAAACCAGCTGGTCTCCTAAGCACTGGTCCTGATATCCTGCTTTAGGGTGGTTCTTTTCCCTTGACACCCTTGCGTGTGCTAGTAACCTAAGTGTGTCTCCACAAACACACAGGCACTTCAAGGCAAGCCACTCCTTTATTTCCTGCTAGCCCCCTCCACCCCCCTCCACCCCCCTCTCTGAGATAGTAAATTGACAATTGCTGACAACCGTGCTCTCTCTTGAGATCTTGTACTGGACAGCACGTTCAGGGAAGCCGAGGTTAGTGATTTGCGTCCAGCTGTTTGGAAACATGATAACTGTACCTGCCTGTGCAAATATGTAAAGAAATACTTTGCTGGACAATATATATTTCTTTGATGTGGATTCATTAGAAGCGTACAATCTAGGACAACATAGCTCAACTGGAAAGTGAGCTGAATTGGAGAATGTTTCCAAATCAGCTATGTTGTCCTAGATTGTTCACTTCTCCTGCCTTCTCCAAACTCTTCACCCTTTTGGGAATAGACCTGTGATAGTTCTTTTGTTATGGCATGTCTGTTATCAGCAAATCAAATCCAAATAAAACCCCTACCCTGCATAGCAGGCACCCTCCAGTGTCTTAATTTACCATTAACCCTGCTTCACAACCCTGATCCATGTCCCAGTCTAGATTAGGGCATGATAGAGTGTGCATGTGTGCCCCATATTCACAAGTAGTAAGCTTTTCAATGAGCCACAACGTGAATTTGCGGAGGCAGACAGGAGCACTATCATTCATTTATAAAGTTGGAGGATGCCTGCTATTTTGATTTGATTTGCTGATGCCAGGTTTTCTTGAAATGTCCACATCGAATAAACATCACTTTTTCATGCCATTCACATCATGTAGGACTAGCAATCAAAGGATTAACAGTGAATAATACAATGCTCCTTAATGTTATTTTTCACAAGTCCCCTTATTGTAATTGCTTTTTACATGGATTAATATTTATCTGGATATCCAGCACTGATCAGATGCTGTGCAGTGCTTGCACATTATTAATACCTTAGCTGTGAGCCCGGATTGGTAACAGATTAGATAGGTTTATAGACTTACTTTATGCAGTTTATTGCAATGCACCGTAATGAGTTATGTGTCATCTCACATTATAAAGTTGGCCTTTACTTTACTGCGCTGCCACATCTTCACTACAGACATAGATGGTTCATCAGGTAGGGAAGTCTATATTAAAAGAAACCTTTTACCCTTATGTTAGGATCATAAAGCAGTGCTATGGATGAAGAAAAAAAACAATAAATCAGGAAAATACTGTAGGAATAAAGTGCATGCTCTTAGAGGTGCACATATCCACAGAAGCTTTTAAATCCCACCTGTCATGGCTGAATACCAGGCCATTCTGACAGACAAAGCCTCAAAACTTCGGGGTAGTGTCAGAGCTTGTTGCAGGAAGTTTCCATCAGAATGGAGAAGCATACAGCTATGACTGGAGGGTTTTACAAGCAGTGCACATGTGTAATGGCACCTCTAGGTGCCTTTTGTGTATGCCTGAAGCAGTTCCTTTTTTCATTTTTCATTCAGTGTCTTTAAATAGATAGCAGCAAAGTAACTTACATTAGAAACATTGCTCTTGAAGACTTGAATCCTCATATTCATAACCTGCAGTAAATCGACTTTAAAACAAGGCATTACTGACCTCTGTAGCCCCAAGCACTGTGGTAAAAACCATTCTTAAAGTGCATCTCAAGCCAGAACCATTTTTTCTAGTTTTGGGTACAGTGAGGAAGGATTAGTATTCCTGGCAGGGTTTTATGCTATCTGGGGTGCTGTTAGAGAGATTTCCCCTCACTTTTTGTCCTGCTGACAATTGTTTCACCACACAGGACCTGAGGGAAATCTGAAACCCCCCTCCCTTTCGGTCTGTTCCTCCAATAAGTGCTGCAGAACACTTTTTAAAGCATTTTTTTATGTTTTCTGCGTGACAACGCACATTTGTCAAGCATGTTTTCACACGTTTTCAGATTGTCCATTTCTTAGGCATCCAATAAAGAGCAGTCTCAGCCATGACATCAATGGTTGTCTTCTTCCTTTTTCCTCTTCCTGGTTTTGTGGTGTGGTCATTTGCTGTATTGTGCAAGATGTCCTCTAGTGCATGCCCCGTGGCAGCTGCTGCAGCTACCGCAGTGCTGCTCATTGCAGAGGAGGAGAAAAAGCAGAAGCGAAGGTACAGGGTCCATCCTGTGATCGCCAACAGAGAGCAGCGAGGCCAGTTCTGGTCACAGTTCAAGCTCAGCATATGCAGATTCCTAATGACAATACTTCAGACACTACTTCAAACTAGGCTGCTGCAATCTTGCACAAAAGGTTTACCTTTGCTGTCTTTCTGGGAGGAAGACTAGTTTTCCCAGTCAGGCCACAACTGTGATACAACGTCTTCCCAGGCTTCTATTGAGGCTCCCTGGGGTCATTTAGTTTTAGTTGGGCACTCTCTAGGCCTATGAATGTCTCAGCATCAAATAGAGACAATGTGCTGCCCTCCATTTTGTTTCACCGAGCTCTGCCTACAAAGAGGAGGAGGGCTGGATCTTGCACGTAAAACGCACAACAAACACTGGAAAAAAAATTAATAGTGCCTATGTTGTGCATTTACAGGCAATCCCATTGAAGTCTATGGGGCCAAAAAATAGCTTGTGTACTTTTTGAACATGGGCAATTTAAAACAATGAAAAACCTCAGTTTCAGACCCCGTTCACATATAGCGACATACCTTTGCAGCGGCCGGGATATCGCGACTTTCGGGGCGACGTTCCAGCGACGATCCAGCGACGGTGGCGCGACCTTCTCCGTCGGGCTCCATAGAAAAAAAGCAAAATCCGCCGAAAAAAGGGTCCGGTAGAAGCGACTTGCGACCGCGACGTGGAGTTAAGACAGCTCCATTGAATAGCATTGGCCGGCGACTTCTCGCGATATCGTGCGGCAAAAATACGCGATATCGCGGCGGAAATCGCACGACAATTCGCTATATGTGAACGGGGCCTGAGTGTTGTAGTCTTTAACCCCCAGATGTGAACAGAGACTTAAAATTCCAGGGATCCCAACCTGAAAAAAGTGCCCTTCTCATTTGAGAGAGGTGCTCTCTGTCCCCCTGCACCACCCACCCACCACCTACCGGGGGAGGGGGAGAGGGGGGTGTGCAACAACAAGGAAGAGAGCACCCCCCTGAAATAAAATGATGGCAGATAGCAAGAAGCTAATGCTTCCTTTGTTATCTGCTGTTTTATTAGTATTCTGACAGCTGCTGCGGTCAGAACAAAAAAAAACAGCATAGGAACGAATAGCTAGATTGCTATTGGCTATTTCAAGTTGCAATAGCCAATAGCAAGCTGGCTATTGCACCCGCCCTCTGCTGCTGTCAATCAGTAAAGGAGGACCTGATGGAGAACGTCAGGTCCACCTCTGCTGATTGACAGCAGCAATGGGCAGGTGCAATAGCTAATCTGCTATTGGTTTTTTCAATTTGCAATAGCCAATAGCAATCTAGCTATTATTCCTATGCCGTTTTTTTCTGACTGACGGGGGCCGGCGGCCCCCGATGTCAAGAAAAAAAAACAGAGCAGAGAAAGGTTTACTCTGCTAGATGAAGCAGAGTAAACCTTTCAGGGAGAAAATTTTTCTCTCCCGGGTGTCCGGGAGCCGCTAATAGCGGGAGACTCCCGGGACATCAGGGAGAGTTGAGATGTCTGAAATTCATAACCTTTTGAAGTAACTACAGGATCCCTTCCTTTCATCATCACCCACTTCACACCACAAAGGATGCATAACAGGGTCACATAACAAGGCCCAGTAATTGTTTGCATTCCTCCTGGGCTCTGTCTTAGGGAGGCAGTGTGAAGTCAGGCAGTTCATAGGGCAGCAATTGTCAGGTTTCGGGTGAGCTCTGACGCAAAGCTATAAGGCTCAGAAAAATTAAGTCAAGCTAAATATGGGGACATATGTACATGGCATCCTAGTCTTAGTCCGTAGGGTTCAATATTGAGTTGGCCCACCCTTTGCAGCTATTATAGCTTCAACTCTTCTGGGAAGGCTGCCCACAAGGTTTAGGAGTGTGTCTATGGGAATGTTTGACCATTCTTCCAGAAGCACATTTGTGAGGTCAGGTACTGATGTTGGATGAGAAGGCCTGGCTCGCAGTCTCCGCTCTAATTCATCCCAAAGGTGTTCTATCAGGTTGAGGTCAGCACTCTGTGCAGGCCAGTCAAGTTCCTCCACCCCAAACTCGCTCATCCATGTCTTTATGGACCTTGCTTTGTGCACTGGTACGCAGTCATGTTGGAACAGGAAGGGACCATCCCCAAACTGTTCCCACAAAGTTGGGAGCATGAAATTGTCCAAAATGTCTTGGTATGCTGATGCCTTAAGAGTTCCCTTCACTGGAACTAAGGGGCCAAGCCCAACCCCTGAAAAACAACCCAAACCATAATCCCCCCTCCACCAAACTTTACACTTGACACAATGCAGTCAGGCAAGTACCGTTCTCCTGGCAACCGCCAAACCCAGACACGTCCATCGGATTGCCAGACATGGAAGCGTGATTCGGCACTCCAGAGAACACGTCTCCACTTGTCTAGAGTCCAGTGGCAGCGTGCTTTACACCACTGCATCTGATGCTTTGCATTGCACTTGGTAATGTAAGGCTTGGATGCAGCTGCTCGGCCATGGAAACCCATTCCATGAAGCTCTCTACGCACTGTTGTTGTGCCAATCTGAAGGCCACACGAAGTTTGGAGGTCTGTAGCTATTGACTCTGCAGACCGTTGGCGGCTTCTGCGCTTCAGCATGTGCTGACCCCGCTCTGTCATTTTACGTGGCCTACCACTTCATGGCTGAGTTGCTGTTGTTCCCAGTTGCTTCCACTTTGTTATAATACCACTAACAGTTGACCGCTGAATATTTAGTAGCAAGGAAATTTCATGCATTGCACAGGTGGCAACCTATCACGGTACCACGCTTGAATTCACTGAGCTCCTGAGAGCGACGCATTCTTTCACAAGATGAGTTGAGGTAATGGAAAGAGGCTGATGTACAAGTGAATTTCTCCAGCAGCTTTGCATGTGTTGTGTTCCAGTGGACAGTTATTGGAAATCTTTCATGTATGCTGAGCAGCTGAAGGAGAACTGATTATGAAAGTGCTCTGTACAGTATGTTTCACAGATCACAGGAAGAGAAGTAAGAGACAGGCTCATATTTGCACACCTTCATTCACCCCACTTCCATTTACCCTGTTCCTATGTAGGCATTGTTTACAGTTATACATGTCACAAATCTGGTCATTTCAGACTGAGCATGTGATAGAAATATGCATAGATACCAAAGTCACTTGACCAGAGCATGAAACATGGGAGCAGCAAAATCTCTCCTCTATCAGGTAAGTAATCTTTGAGTTTCAATGGACCACCAACATATAGGTGAATTAACCACTGATCACCAATTTAAGGAAGTGCTTCTGCACTGACTACCAATGTAAGGGGGCATAATCATAACTGACCATCAATGTAGAGGGGTGTTTCTGCGCTCACTACCAATTTAGGTAGGTGCTTCTGCAATGACTATCAATATATGTAGGTGCTTCTGCACTGACCACCAATGTAGAGGGGTGTTTCTGCACTGACTACCAATGTAAGGGAATGCTTCTGCACTGACCGACCACCAATGTAAGTGAGTGTTTCTGCACTGACTACAAATGTAAGGAAGTGCTTCTGCACTGACCACCAATGTAAGTGAGTGTTTGTGCACTGACTACAAATGTAAGGAAGTGCTTCTGCACTGACCACCAATGTAAGTGAGTGTTTCTGCACTGATCACCAATGTAAGGGAGTGTTTCTGCACTGATTACCAATGTAAGGGAGTGCTTCTGCGCTGACTACCAATGTAAGGGAGTGCTTCTGCACTGACCGCTTTTTTTTTTACTTTACTTTTAGGGGCTTCGGGGAAAAATTAGGGGTCTAAACAGACCCAGGTGGCTGAGCGCTGTGGGCGGAGAGACACCGGCCGCTCACGGCGGTCTCCTCCCACAGCGCTCGACCGGCTGTCACTTTCTCTCCTTCCTGCTGGGACAAAGAGCAGCGCCCAGCGGGGAGGAAAGAGATCACATGCACTGACTATCAGTGTAAGGGAGTGCTTCTGCACTTGCCACCAATGTAGGGGGGCACTTTTGCACTGACCATCACTGTAAGAGGGTGCTTCTGCACTAACCACCAATGTAAGGGAGTGCTTCTTCACCGGCCACCAATGAAAGGAGATAATTAAGCACTTAGCAATAAATTAGGGGGGTGCTTCTGGACTGACCACCTATGTAAGGAGATACCACAGTAATGACAAATGTGTCTGCATTTTTTCCCTATCCATAATTGTTATGAATTTAATTTCGTCATTATTAATGTCATGGGGCGGAATGATATGATAAAAATGTATCTGCTTTGTGTGTCAGTTCTGGTAGTTACTCCACTGAGCAGATACATCCAATACTCAATCATGTGCAGTGGAATTAAATAAAAAGAATTTCTATACATAACTTGAAGATTGAAGTGAATACAGCTTCATTGAGCTATGTGAAAAATGTACTCTTTTAGTAAATTGACCCCAATAAGTACAAATGTGAAGTACCCAGAATACTATCCTTTGGATAAAGCAGAAGTGAACAACGAGTAAATGCATAAGTAAGTAATGCTTTAAAAAGCTAGGCAACAAAATTGTACATGGCAGTACAGCCTATTAACATCCAGACTCCATTCTATACAAGGCATGAGAAACTCTTGACAGGGACCAGGATAATCTCTGTGCCATAGACTTCCTTTGGCACCTCAATTTTTCACTGCCTACAAAAATTAATCTGTTTATACTTGAGTCTATTCCTTGGTATAACAATGATGAATTATCCAACAAGGCTAGATGACTTTCAAAATGCTATTTATCTTGACAAAATAACAATAAATTCAATTAGATGCAGGTAGTGATACTGAATTCAACTAATTGCCTGGCAACTGATTAAAGATGCCAGTGGCTCTTCTGACAATCCTAATGAAGAAATTTATAGCAACTGATTAATACCACACTAAGAAGATGTTCAGGAGCAATTTGCAGTCAGATATTCCTGATTTAGGAAGCACTCCGATGACAGGAGGTCCTTCAGAGTCGTCTTTTTTTATTACCATAAATTTGGAGGCATTTAGGCTGCTGGTTAATATTTAATCTAGGTATTTCAGGAAGAATAATCCTGGAAGAAATACAAGCTGGCTGAAAAACATTCCGCCTGCTGTATATATTTCATTTCTATTGCTTTCGCAAAGGCACAGCTACCAGATGAACAAAAAAAGAATCAAGATAATACAGAACTAAGAGTCTTTTACTGAAACTGGAGGAAAATAAAATGTAAAGGGAACTGATCAGTTTAAAAGGCTATCTTCAGGGAAATGTAAAATATTCCCCTTGTAGTGGCTACCTCCGCACTGCATGAGTTAGCTGTGCTGTTATGTTAAGGGGACCTATGTAAAGGACTTTTACTTACCTGATCTTCGCTCCACCAGAAAACAGCTCTTTCCTCATCCATCCTCTGCTCTGGCTTGCGGTCTGTCCCTGCATTGTATGTGATGATGCTTGAGTGTAGGGGAGGAAGAGGCTGTGGGTGCCAGAGTGGGGATCAGGTAAGTAAAAGTTTTACAGGGGTGCCCTAGACATAAAAGAGCAGTGCGGGGGCAGCCCCACTGCAAGGGGCTGGAGATAGAATTTAACCCTTGAGGTCGTGCTACACCGCACTGCATGGGTTAACTGCTCATTTTCATCTTGGGACTAAAATAAAAAAGTTATACTCACCCAAACCTCGGAGCTGGTCATCTGTCCCAGCGCTCTGTCCAGCCTGCAAAGAGGATATGTCCCTCCACATTCTCATATCCAATACACAATGTATTGGACGTGATGACTCAAGGGTCCTTAGACCGCTCCAGTGGAGGGGAGCACGGCTGGAAGGACCTGTCTAAGAGCAACCCACATCTGAGGTTTGGGTGAGTATAACTTTTTTTAGTCTCTGGACGAAAATGAGCAGTTAGAAGCCCCACTGCAAGGGTTAATAAGAATGTTGCCCAGAGTTCTTCTTCAAGCTGTCATTGTAGTTGAGGAGGTTAACATTGACCTTGCATCAAACATAGATTTTTTTGTTAGGTGCATGCATGCTAAGTAATGTGTAAGTGTAACATTTACAGGTGTTTATTACCTCTCATAGAGTTCACAGAACTCACCCTGACAATGTTTTCATCTGCTTTTCTCCCCAGAAGGTCAGCTTTGTTCAGGTATCACCCAGGATCGGCATCTACTTCCCGTGACTGAGAGGCTAGCCCAAACCTGGCACATTCATGTAAATCCCAGTGCCTGTGCGGTTTCTTGCTGGGTTTACAAATGTATAACACAGATCAGTTCCCTTCTGTTTCCTTCAGCTCTTTGCCTTGCTTAAAAGCTACTTTATTGCAGTTTGAATCGAGGAAATGCTTCCTACTGCACAGCAGACCAATGAGATTATCTCAACCTAGGCAAAGTCACTGGACTGGAGCTCAAGGGGTTCTCTTTAATTTTAAAGTGACACTAAACTCAGGAGTTAAATCTTAAAAATGCATTCAGGTACCCTAACTAGTAACAAAAATGTATCCTATTAGTGTATCATTCAGCTGTAGATCCTCAAATCATCTCTGAATTGGTGCTGACACTGTCCTTCCTTCTGGTGGGTGGCTACTTTTGTTCCCCATGGTCCCTGTGTATGTTGTAAAGTAGTCACCGCTCCAAGATCACTACTGTGATGGACATCAGTGTCACCTTTAATTAGCTAATTTTTATTGATGTTATAGTCCATCACAGGAACAAGCTTGCAGCGCTGGCTACTTTGCAACACACACAGGGACCATGGGGAACAAAAGTAGCCACCCTCCAAAAGGAAGGACCGTGTTAGTCTGAATTCAGCCGAGTGATATACAAATAGGATACATTTTAGTTAATAGTTAGGGTACTTAAATGCATTTTTAAGATTTATCTCTTAAGCTTAGTGTCACTTTAACAGGTGCAGCTTTTTTGAAAAACAAAACAAACTATACTGTTGCTGTAAATTGGGACATATCAGGGATTTGTTCATGTAAAGTTACTAAATGATCTATATTAATATCAGGAGACTTAAAGGGTTATTAAATCCTCATTTTTTTGCATATATCTACTGCTTGTAAGCAGTAGATATATGCAAAAACTTTACAAAAAAAAACAACCTTTTGAAACAGGTTTAAACTTACCTGTGTCTTCGCCGCGCGCTCCCTTCCGAACATCTGAAGAGTCTCGGACTGCCGCAAAGGATCTTGGGGCGGGCGCATGCGCAGTTCAGATGTTCGGCCGGGAGACAAGGAGAGACACAAGGTAAGTCTATGGAGCAGCGTGCACCCGCACAGGCACCGTGGCACATCAGAGAAGAGGAGGCCAGAGAAGTCAGCGCTGGATCGGAGACCCGCACCGTCGCTGGAGGGACAGCTGAAAAGGACAGTAAAGAAGAAGATGATCCAATAAAGAGGCATGATTTAAAGGAGAACTATGAGATGAGTGCTTTTCACTCACCTCCTAGTTCTAGCCGACAGCACCAGGCACATGCGCTGCAGTGCGTTGTTAGAACACATCGCAGTGCATGATTTTTTTCTTTTGTAATAAAACATTAACTGTGGCAGCACATGGCAAAGCTTTGTGACGCATTGCGGTGCATTGTGATACCTTGTGTTGTAATTAAATATGCGCCTGTATCATTTTATCACAACACAAACACCAACACAGTGCAAAAAACATTTATAACATAAATCGCTTATTTACAGTTGAGCGTTCCTTCATTTTTTTAATAATCCCCCTTTCCTCAGCCTCTCATTGGTGTGACAGTATTAAAGTAAAGTGTTAGGCCTCATTCAGGCGCCATTCACACCAGGGCGGAAGCGTTTCACCATGGTCTCCGCACGATTTTTGAAAGAGCATTTTTGGCTGTTTTTAGTCACGTTTCAACGCTGAAAAGCAAATAAAAACGCTCAAAGGTGTGCTGATCAGTGCATTACTATTAAAATGGGGGCAGGGGGTTTCGTTGTGGGGGCGCCTTACAAAATTTTGCTATGGGGCCCTGGGATTTCTAGTTACACCCCTGGACATATAGCCACCACATGGAGAACATACCCATATCAAATGTACAGTATGGTCTGCTTTAAAGTGCCTCGGTCACTCTATACTATACTATATATATATATGTCCCTGCAAAGGAAAGAGTAGGGCCCAGTAGTGATGTAGGGGCTTAATGCACCCTGAAGTGTATATGATGCTAAAGATTCTTTGACAGCGGTAAAGAGTAAATATCTGCAGGCTGCAGCACTGTCAACGGGGCAGTGAGTATTCACTCTTTCATTTGCAGGGAATGCATGGTTTTTATTTTTTTAATACAATGATAGAGTTTCTTTAAAAGGGAAGAGGGCTGCTGGATATGAACATAACCAGAACTTGGCAGCTCAGTTCTGTGAGTGTAGCACCACACTTCTTTTGTCACAATAGTTTTTATTAAAGAATACTCAATGTACAAAAAGGGGAAATGCAAATTGTCCATTAATAGGAGGCATGGTCACAGAACATTTACCCAACACAATAAAAATAATTGTAAATATGAAGAAGTACAGTACATTAATGCTATAGGAATGGGATGGCACGGGGATCATACAGTCAGAAACAATACATGGACCAAGCGTTATAATAAGGAAGGTAAATTACATTGTTAAAAGACCATTTCAGGTATTATGCCACCAGTCACTAGATGTTCTTTTTTTTAAAAGAGTGGATTAATAGAAGCTATCCTACACTTTTCATTGACTACATTATTACCTAAGCCACATTAGGCTTTTTACTGAAACATCCAATGTCCGTCCATTGGAAGCAGCAGAAAAGAGAAATGATCATTTGGTTCTTTATTCTAAGCGGACTAATAATTGAAGCAATAGGCTGCATGATCATTAAAACTATTACATCTAGAATCATTTAAAATGGAGAAAGGAAACTGACAGGCCCCAATGTGCAGGTGTGAATTTAATACTTAAACATTCAGCATTCTAAGTAATGCTCCTTTTATAACTTCCATTTGTCATCCTGAATCTCTTCGTTGCGTTTAGCATTGATCTCATTACCTATGCAGGTACGGCACTCTGGATGTATGAAACGTGGTGTTAACTAAGAATCCTGACACAAATTTATTAGCTAGAACCGTTTTCCTACCTCATGCATGACAGATGTTTTGACCTGTTTAAACCGGAGAATGTGGAAAATGTATGATGAAGCTCTCTGCACCTTATAGAGATGCAAAGTAAACTCATTTATATTCACATTCCAAGTGCTTTAAGAGGGAAATGGAGTATTGTTTATTTTACTTATTGAACAATAAAATATATGAGCGTAATTTACAGGAAAGTAAAAGGTTGTGTTTAACCATTCTGCTGACTGGGCTGTCCTTCTTGCCCTTCATAAAGCTGCCACACAAATATGCTCAAATGTATTAAAAATTATTGGAACTATTAGGCGTTTAGGGTACTAAGGAAGTGATTCTTTAGGGCACTAAGGAAGTGTATAGAGTTGTAAGGGACTAAAACCCTGTCAGGTTTTAATTGCAGTCCCTGTTAGTTGGTGTCCATTGTCACCAGGACTGAAAGTAAGGGACAATCCAATGTTTTGAGTTGTCCCAAAAACAAAAAAAGGGGAAAAATCTTAGGAGAATGTAGACACTTCTAGCTGGCTTAGAAGGCATTTCCCTCACATTGAAGATATTTATTTCACTTCATTTTATGTCTACCATTCCCTTTCCCCTCCAGTCTTTATATAAAAAGGCAGGTTTGTCCAAACGTCATTACATAGCTTTGGGTGGCCTTTTGCAAAGCTGAGTCACTGGGATACCTACAGTGAGATCTCTCCAAATATCTCTACTACACTTCATAGCTCAGCCACACAATAATACCACACTACACCCCCGCAACCAGCTAACTCACTGATTTTCTATTAGTAGTGCCTATCCAGAAAACCACGAGAGACAGGTCTTGAAAAGATGAAGATCCATATGTCAGGATCCTGATGACATTTATAAATGCAGTGAGGGATCATACTTGTGAAAGTCCACCACTGGAAATGGACTGCAGCTTCTTACAGTTCCTGCCAGTAGCAGAGATGGATCTCCCATCTTACCCGTCATTGTAAATGATTCGCAAACACCAAAGTGCTGTTTATATAGAATAGATTTATCCATTCAGATATAATATTGCTCAAATAATACAAATATATAGGAGAAACCAAGCTGTGAAAACATTTTGTGTATGCTATCATATAAAAAGGTCAGGCTTCATAACCAGTTTATCTGTGCAAGACATTTGTGCAGACTAGAGCAATAACAATGTATTACTTCAATTGCCAAAATTGTCTCAGAAAATAGATGACAATAAATCTCCCACTACTTTTGATTGACACTGTATAGTAGACACAGACGCAGACAGGGCCGGATTTCCCACAAGGCCAACCAAGGCCCAGCCTTGGAGCTGCAGGGAGTAGAGGGGCAGCCGGGGTGTGGAATTCCTATCTCCCGATGCCCAGAACATGCAGATCCGGGTAGTTTGTTTTCTACATTTAGCCTTGCTTTGGGCAAGCAGAGCTAAATGTAGAGCGGGGAAGCCGCTTGTTTTGTACAAGTGATCTTGGCGATATCGCCAAGATCACTTGTATGCAGTCTACAGGTCTGCCATTCTCCATGGGGGGCTTGGCGGGGAGGGGGCGGATTGAGGAACCTTTCCTAGTGGCAGCAGAGAGAGTAAATCTGGCCCTGGATGCAGATATAGTGTCCGAGTGGTTACAGATGAAATGCAAACAGGTCTTGAAAGGAGATCCCATACCATGTCTTCCTGCAAAATCAGAGCTTCTGACCTGCCCAGTGGCTCACTTCTTTTGCTGGCCACTGTATAGTAGACACAGACGCAGATACAGTATAGTGTCTATGTGGTCAGAGATGAAATGCAACCAGGTCTTGAAAGGAGATCCCATACCATGTCTTCCTGCAAAAACAGAGCTTCTTGCATACCCTGCAAAATAGCTTAACTAGAACTTCTAAAGCTGTCTAAGAAATCTCTAGTCAATGGAACTAAACAGAGCCATGGCATGCAGTAGCCTAAATGCGTCTGCATAAACCACAGGCAACTGTAGTATTATTCTCAGTGTATTATTCTAATCAAAGAACATAAGACATTTTGCTAAATACCTGAGGTTAAATGAGTGAAGGGTGTAGCACTCAACGATAAGGCTGAAAATAAGCAGAGTTTTCATTTTCAAATAGCTTCACAGGTTCAAACTCAATGAAAGTGGCTCTTATATTTATACCCAATGTGCTTTGTTATAGCCAAGCAACTGTTAAAATATTCAGCTCCTTTCAACAGAAGGAGTGATTAATAACACATATACCCTTGAGTATTTTTAGAATTGATAGCTGCTGGAAGTGGTGGACCGGGCAGGCCAATCACAAAGGTTCAAATATTAAAGCCTTTTGGCTGCAAAAGCTGAGCAAGTGTAGCATGAAAACATAACTCCACAGCTCTAGACATGACCCTTTAATACCAAATTCCCAAATGCATTGTTAGTTGACTTTTCAAAAACCCTAAACATCTCCCATAATAACGTGAATAGATGTACAGAACTGAAAGGGTATATACACTCCCAGTGTTCCTTTGTATCTACTCTTCACGTTATATGAAAGTTTAAAGTGACATTAAAGCCTCAGATTTTTTAACATAAAACAATACTGTAATGTGTGCCTTACTGTAATCCATGGTTGTTTCCCCTTCTCTTTGCTGCTCTTCCTTTTAAATCCGTATCTCTTCTCATGCTGGGCAGAACTTCTGTTTTGCAGCAGACTGCCTTGTCTCTGAAATGGATACATGCAGGGTTATTCACAAAAGGGTGAAGTGTTTGGAGAAATTAGGAGAAGTGAACAATCTAGGACAACATAGCTGAACTGGAAAGTGAGCTGAATTGGAGAACTTTTCCAAATCAGCTATTTTGGAACTAGATTGTTCACTTCTCCTGCTTTCTCCTAACTCTTCACCCTTTTGTGAATAACCCTGATAGTGTCTGTGTGTAGGTTCACAACCTGAGCCAGCACTACAGGAAGAGGCACTCAGCTGCAAAGGGAAGTTCTCCCTTGGGTGTTATCCCAATTTGCCTGCAAAAGTGGAAATACACTGGCTTAACATCACCATGCTTCCATTGCTTTGCATTAAAAATGTACATTTTTGTACAGCTACTGACATTTTTACAATATTTGTACACGTTCTTATATTTTTGGTATGGTGAATTGTAAGATACAGAAAGCTCCCTACACAGGCCACAGAGCAGCCCAGAGGTCAGTGGTGTACCTGATCTGAATACTTCCACCTCAGGCGATGACATTTTATTGTGACAGCAAAATGTATATCACAGTGCACAATATCAATGTCACACAAGGACAAAAAACATAATAATGGGAGCTAAATTTCCAATTTCAACCTGCAATGAACAATAAAAAGTCAAGTACACAAGAAACTGGCATTTATGGCCCATTTACGGTCTATTTTTCGACCTCCAATCTGCAAAGCTCATAAAACTATACTGTATTTAAAATTTTTCCACTCTTACGCAGTTTACTTTGTGTATGAATGGCTCCTGTACAGAAAACACAGAACACAATTATTAAGTGTAACATATCAAGCAATATACAGTAGATATTATGCCAAGATATTAAAATGCACAATTGTTTTATTGAATATTGTAATTGTACAGTTGGAATGCCAGTACTTCAGTATTCATCATTGGAACGGTATGCATGGAAAAGCAAGCGACATTCAAAACCAAGCAAACCTTTTTTTTGCACTAAAATAAAACAAACACTCTCCAAGTGGCAAGAAATGGCAGCGGCATTTTTTATTGGTTTACTCAATATATTAAAATATTTAAAATATATATAAATAAATAAATAAAACAACTTCAATTACATAACTAGTGCTTGGCTATAAAGGCCCAAGCACGCCAATAATAATAATAAACAGTTTTCAATATCTTTTCAAATGTCCCCCTCGGGAAGGTGACGGACCACATAAAACAATGCCGCGACAGAAATGTCTCATTGCGTGGTATAAGACGGGAGGGTGGGAAGCTCCTCTGGATGTCAGCTGGAGAAAGGTGAGAAGGTCACAACGGTCTGTGTTTATATAACCCTCTTCAGCCAATCAGAGGCCGTTGAAGCCAGCAGCTTTTCCCGCCTAAAATAAGGTAAGTCTGGATATTGCCATGACCAATCCTGTCGGGAGAGAGCAAAAAAGAGCGCGAAAAGCAGCAGAGGGAAAGGGGGGAGAAAGGAGAACAAAATGGTCGCTGCCTTTCCATGTGGGGAGGGGGGGCACGAAGGGCTTGTTCATTCCCCCCTGGCATTTGTAGGCTGAAATTGGTAGCTGCACAGGCCAGACTGGAGAGGTGTAACTCAAGGAACCAAAGCCTGGATTCACACCTGGGTGAGGGGTATCCAAAGCATTTTTGCATAGCATTTGTGCACATTTTTAGCATGTTTACATGTGCAGATACGCATGTTTTTTTAAGAGTTTTTCATGCAAATCTCAGCTTTAGGCGTTTTGCTATTGTCCAATGGGGAAAAGTATTATCTGTAACCTCAGATGCTGTTGGGAAGGAGACCTATATTTTCACCCAAAAATACAGCTAAATCCATCTATTGATGTAAATGGATTAAAAAACAGCCAAAAACACTGAAATCTTCCTGAAACAAAGCTCCTGTACTTTTTGAAACGACTGCTATTTTGCTTCAGACATCTCAGCACTGAGGTGTGGGCAGGCACCATAGAAAACAATGGAGTTTGGAATGTTGGGTGTTTTGCTGCTTTGAGCTTACAGCTACAAAATGCCTAGGTGTGAATAATGACTTGATCACAAGGTATTTTTAGTGGCTGTAAAAAAAGGAAAGTCTATTTCTGCTCCTACGCATCCCATAGCCATACCTAGCCATATCCAAAGCCCTCCACGTTGCCATCACCTTGAGCAAGCATGTGGCTAAATTACTTCTTTTAGAGAAAGGGGGGGAAGGGAAGAATATTGTACAAGGAGTGTGTATACCTATTGGGGGAGGAGGTGCAGAGACGTGGTTTAAACTTACCATGTTTTCGCTGGAAAGACATATGAAAACATCTGGAAAGAAGAGGAAGATCGGATTAAGATCGGAGACATCATTTAAGGTAAGTGCTAACATTAACATTTGGGGGAGGGGGAAAAAAATTATCCTTTAATGTCACTTTAAGTGCTCGTTTTTTGTCTAGGTGCTAAAAAAAAAAAAAAGTTACTCACCTGATGCTTTGAGCCGACTTGCTCTTAGACCGGTCCCTGGAGCCTCTCTCCCTCCACGGCAGAGGTCTACGGATCTTTGCGTATTCATGTTCTATACGCAGTGTATAGGATGCCGAGGGACACACCATCGCTGCAGTAGAGGAGGAGACAGGCTTCAGGAACTTAAGCAGAACTAGCCGGCCAGCTCCGTAGCTTGGGTGAGTATAACTTTTTTTATCACCTAGACAGAAATTAGCACTTAACATTTGCTTCTTTAACTCCAGGAAGTAATAGGATATACATATTAGTGGCAGAGAGAAGTTATACTTTTATGTAAATTTCACCAACTACTTTATTATTTAAAAAAAAAAAAACATAAGCAAGTGATATAAGTATAACTGGGAGGGGGTGGACCTCAAGCAGGACTCAGTGTCATTAACGAATATTCAATAAACTAGCGTGGAATGGAGTGCGACCAGATTTGTACTTTATTGTATACCTGTGTGGTTGGAGTGAGGACACACTCCTGCCGGAGAGTAGCTTGTTGTGTTTCCCCTGCTACAGCCATGGAGGAGAAGTGCTTTAGTATGTATGCTTTGAAGTGATATAAGTAACTGAATTTGTCTTCATATTAGCCTCCTGTTGTATAGCAGCCTGGGAGCCAATAAGGCTCTACTGTAGTGCACATGTGCTTACAGTAAATGTGCTGACAGGACAGACATAGACAAGCAGAGGAATTATTATTATTATTATAAAGGATTTATGTAGCACCAACAGTTTGAGCAGTGCTTTACAATATAAAGGGAGGAAGCGCAGTTAAAATATAATTCAACACAAGATGGTTAGGAGGGTGCTACGCGTGAGAACAAACAATCAAAAAGGGACGGGCAAGTTATACAAAAGGTGGTAGCTGTGTGGGAAGGAGTTGTTTGAGAGCTGAGAATAGTTTAGAAGTTAGGTTGAGGCAGGATAGGCTTCCCTAAAGAGATGGGTCTTTAGAGATCACCTACAGGCAGACAGAGAAGGAGATAGCCGGACAGGTGGGGGTAGGGAGTTCCAGGGGATGGAAGAGACTCTGGAGAAGTCCTATAGGCAATTGTGGGAGTTGACAAAGAATGACCTCATCTCTGTTCTGCTGCTCATTCACTGTTCAAGCAGAAGGCTGGCACTGGTTCCTTTACAAAGCACTGGAGGTAGAGGATCTGTCTGCACTAAACAGTTCTCATGTGTTTATATGAACTTTGTATTTGGATACTTGAATAGAGTTCAGCTTTAAGAAAATAGCCAAGCAAGCATATGTTTGGAAACCACAGTTATAGCCCGACTCATCTATCACTCATTAAAATATTTGAATAAACTATGACGTGTAGCTTCAGGTTTTCAAGTCTTCATTTTCAGGTTTACTTGTCAAATTAGGCTGTGTGATTCACACAAATATATTTATGTATTAATAGAAACAGTATTACTATGCACATGTATGAATGCAAAAGTCTCATTAAATACAGCATATCTGTACTGCTACACAGACTGATGTGAATGTAGTGAAGATAACACCTGATCAAACATTGCTGATCGTTCTGACACACACATTAAGCTATCATTCAAGGTAAGTGATGAAATTGTGCGCCCTCTTGACACACAGTATATATCAATGTATATTGCTTACATTTTAGAATTTATTTTAATCTATGTGTACTTGGAAAGAATGTGTTATTTTAAAGCTTAACTGCTAGCAAACAGCTGAATAACCAGTTACAGGACATACATGTGAACTATTTGATTCTACCCAAAAGTTTGTCATTTTACTTAGGGTGCCCATACACGGTGCGAACTTCAGCCGCTTCTGGAGGAACTGGTGGAAATTCGCACAGTGTGTGCTGCTATCAGCACCCTTTCGACCGGCATCAGCTGATCGAAGGAGCTGGCTGGAAAATCTTTGTATAACCAGAGCCGGCAGACATTGAGCACGCGATTCTTGTCGGGTATACTGACAGCGTCAGAATACAATGCAAACAGCGGGGTTCCTCAATCGACACACTCGTAGTGTTGATATGAGGAATCTGCTCTATTTTTTTAGTTCAGCCCGCAGGTTGAATTAGAAAAATAGAGAAGTGTATGGCCAGCCCTAGCCAGTCTTGTAACACAGGTAGCTTTGCCAAGTAGCAACGCCATGCCAGTTACCACATTTTTCTCAAGCATAGTTATATAATTTGGCTTGGTCACCCACCTACTCCTAGCCTGGCAACTGACTGCTGCAGTACCAAGGATCAGGTAAATATACAGTATCTGCGCTATTTGCGCCCCAAAACAAGCACTTAATCCTTGCAGTGTGGTGGTAGCCCAACTGCATGGGTAAGTTATATCAAATCCCAGAGTTCTTCTTTAACTGCTTCTAAAGGGGACACTGAAAGTGACCTAGGTGGTTACAATTAACCTGACCCTCCCACTTAGGAATCAGTCTGAAACAGACATGCTGAAAGAAACAGCTCAGAAGAGAAACCGGGATGAATCTGCAACAAAGTTTGGTAAAATGTTTTGATCACGCAGAGAGGATTGTTTGTTTTTTTCTCAACAAAAGTGTAGTTACACTTTAAAGGAAATACATTATAAACCAGGGCAACTGAAGATATCATGAAAATATACATTAGCATATCATACCTATAAATGTCATGCTTGTTAATGTCCATCCCACAGCCCAAGTCACCCTACTATTCCTTTAAAGAGGAACTCTAAAAGCTGTGCCAAAAAAGGGGTAGCAAACTAGTCACCAGTATTGCCTGCGATCTCCCTGCAGCTGTTCTTTCTGCCATTACTAACTTATCATGCCTTGTTCTGCACTGTATCTCTGTGTATCGGTGGACAACTTGGTAGAGGCAGGGCTTTGCTTCCTCATATCAGAGCCTCCAGGAATGAGAACAGTGAGCAGCACAGTTTTGACATCACCAAACCTCACTCCAAATCTGATGACTAGCAGTCGGGGGTTACAATGTCACACTGCAGATATACAGCAATGGGGCTGTAGACACAGAGGTGCCTAGGCACCTTACATACCAGGAAGTGCACTGCCATTTTTTTGGATAAATTCAAGACAAATAGTACATTTTTCAGTGTGCAGCTCAGGCGCAGTAAAGCTTAATTCCAGGAAATCTGAAAGTGTTCCATGCCACGTTGTCAGGATTAAATGTTTTGCTTTGTTTTGCCTTGGGCGAACACAAAAAGCAACTATGCTTAGCCTATTCCTCACTCTTGTAGGCTTCTTCACAGCTGACGGGCCGGTCCCCTGAAGCCATTTTTCTTCACTACTCCATCAGTCGCAGGCACTTTGATGTTATCACATAGGATGCATACACATTAATGTTAAAGGCTGCCTTAGTAACAAGTATGAAACTCAAATAGGCAGGGACAAGCTCACTTGTATCAGTAAAATTCGAGATTTGCACACAGGTCCAGCTCCCTGTATTGCTGGATCCACTGATCACTCTGGTGGTACTCTCTACTTGTGCATTGTTCATCATATGCTTAGTTGTAATATCACATGTTTGTGAAAGATTTACTTTAAAAAAGGAAAGATTTAGTAGTTGGCTGAATATGAACAATTAAAGTGAATAATATTTGTAAAGAGAAAGACTAGTAGAATATGATATATGACATACTATATGACATATTCCATACCACAGAGCAAGGAGTACTCTTAGTACTAATACTGCAGCTGTGTAGCAGTGGATCTAGGGCTTCAAGAACAGTTAGTCCTTACGTTGTGGAGAATAGCATATGGGGAGGGTTTGAGAAGTTTAGCAAAAGACAGCTGGGCAGGGTTAACACAATTTGGTCCACAAAAATGCTGTATTTTGACAGCCCACAGCAGGATTGGGGAGCTGAGCGCATTACTGCCACATCAACATGTATTTTCCTGTACGTGTGGGGTCTTCAGAGGAAGGAAGAGGCATTGGAGATGTCCAGGAGGCTTGCATCGGAGACGGTGATGAGGCTAGAGAGCAAGAGGTCTTGGGAGGAGTGTAGAGTATGGTGTGGGTTGTATTTTGAGACAAGGTCAGTGATGTAGATCAATGCAGAGGGGTTGATGTTTATGTATGTTTTTGTAAGTATTTAGAATTGTATTCTTTGGGAGAACAGAAGCTAGTGGAGGGATGAGAGGTGTTGCAGACACTGAGGGGTTGGTAAGGTGGATAAGTCCGGCAGTAGCAGTGATGATAGACTGAAGAAGGAATAGTCTATGTAGGGGTAGGACAGTGAGGAGAGGATTGCAATAATCAAGAGATAACAAGTAAATTAGTAGCTTGGTGGTGTAATTGGATGAGAAGGTAAGGGTTTTGGAAATGTTACAGAGTTGAAGGTGGCAAGAGTTGGACAGTGATTGGATTTGGGGCCATGTAGATGGCCCCAAATCGCTGGAAAAATTGAGCTTGAGCCCTGGTGGAATTGTGTGGGGGTCCTGTGTGCATGTTGCCAGAAGACAAATGGAAGGCTGGCAATAGAAATGCATTAATGGGTCCTAAAACAATAAAGCTGATGTTCCCTTCACTACCAGGGGCTAAAAGAGAGTATACAGGTGAAACTCGAATAATTAGAATATCGTGCAAAAGTAATTGCAGTAAGTGCTGCAAAAGGGGCCCAAACCAAGTACTGAGTACATATGCATGCTTGTACTTTTCAGAGGTCCGATATTGTTCTATGTACAATCCTTGTTTTATTGATTGCATGTAATAATCTACTTTTTTGAGGTTGTGGATTTGGGGTTCTTGGGGTTTTCATGAGCTGTAAGCCATAATCATCACAATTATGACAAATCACGGCTTGAATTATCTTGCTTTGCATGTAATGAGTCTATCTCATATATTAGTTTCACCTTTTAAGTTGCATTAGTGAAATAAATGAACTTTGCACGATATTCTAATTATTCGAGTTTCACCTGTAATCAAAGCACAGAACAACAAAGAGTCTTTGCAGATAACTGCTATACACCAGACATTAAGGAGCGTGCTGCAGAGTTAGTCTGTCAGCGCCTTACTGAATACAGCCATGTGGAGGGGGCTTCAGGGTTGGTGAAAAAGATTGTCTTATTGCCATCTTGAATCAGAGGTTTGGCCAGGAATATCATGCAATATTTAATGTTTTTAGTGTGAAGTCTGACTTCGACTGCATTGAAAGAGCGATGCAATCACTGCATCAAAGCTTACAGTGTGCAGCATAATTATGCTTTTTTCAGTACAGAAGAGGAGCCTGTACAAATGGGAAAAACTGAAGGTAAGACTGGAGTTAAGCTTTATATATTAACTTTTTTTTAAATGTTTTTTTTTCTGTGGGAATAGAGGCAAAAACAAATATCCTTAGTATATTATGTTTTCAGGTTGAATGTAACGTAATATAATACTGCATCGTGGCCACTAGATGGAACTGAGGAGCATAGAAAATACTTATTTTCTTTGCTCCGCAGCTCCAGCTAGTGGTCATAAAGCGGTATTAGAAAACATTTGTTCTGAAAAGATATTATAGTAAGAACATTCATTTTTGCCTTTATTCACACAGAAAGAACTTTCACAGTCTGCATCACTCCATAATGGCCAGACAGATTCTCACTTTTTTTTTTTGAGAGATCATTTTTTCAGTGCAGTTTGAATATGCTTTGTTGCTACTGGGCAGACACTGTCCAGAGTGTCTGGTGTTGCAATGTGTACATTTGGGCAATTTTGCCATATAATCGTTGCAAACATATTAGCCTAGGTTCACACTTGAGCTTCTTCAAGCTTTTCTGGAGTGTTTTTTATGTGTCTGTTTTTTGTAACATCAGTAATTGTCATTTATCTTCCTCCTGTTTTTCTGTGTAGTGCTGTGGTTTGTTGTGCTATCGGAGCTATCTTGAGCCACGTCCACTATGATATCTTTCATGGCAGCAGCTGCAGGTCATATGGGATTACATAGGATGGTTCTTAATCTCACCAGTCTGGTAAACTGTTCAACATCCAGAGAGAAAAGTGCTGTTTCCTCCATATTGTTACAAGCTCTAGGGTTACTAGGAGGAGGAGACTGGTTGTTCGGCCGAAAACATGCATTAAAAAAAACATTCACAAAAAACACACCAAAAAGCTTGTATCACATGTTTTTAAGTGCTCCCATTGAATTCTATGGGAGAACAAAATGCACAATCAAGCACCAAAAAAGCTCCTGGACTTCTTTACTGCAACAACCAGCAGCAAATCACTTAAGAGTGAACTGCCACCATAGGATACAGTGGGAATCCACATGTCGAGCATTGGAGCACTGCTAGAAAAGGTCTCTGTGAAGCAGGGCTAAAACTAAAAGGGTCTCACCCACAGGATCAAATTTACAAGGTGGCTTCCTACAATCCCACTATGTTGGCTTCACCTCGTATTATAACCTGAGGATCCTTTGGTGCACCCCTGTACCCTCCTCCACAGTCTATGTCTGGGCCAATAACAACCTACTACCCATTAAAGTATTTTTGGAATTACCTCTAAAGCTATTTTTGACTAACTGAAATTTGCCATTCATGTCCCTTGCTGCCACCTCTTCCAAATTATAAAGACCTGTGAACCATCGGTGCAGGCTATGCTTGTCTGCCCTACTGTCTTCTGGATCCTAAGAGGAACCCACTGATGGACAGCCAATTCCAGCAGCGGAGATGAGCAAAGATTCTAGTCGCTGCCCACTGAAAGGGAAGCATGAGTAGCCTTCTTTTGTAAGGTGTCTCTAATTCTATTTCAGCTCCTCAGCAACAGTTTCCCATTCAAAATCCATACAGTTTTCAGGTCTGCGATACTGGCTGTGAAAATGTTTTTAGAAGTTGAGCAACATACCCATTGTGTGAGCACTTTATTTCTATTGTAATTCTACAGGTTTGCTTAGCAAGTGTGTCACAATCAGTTTTATCCAAGTGAAATGATGCAACTATTACCATACATGCGTGTATAAATTTCCAGAAGAAACACAATACTGCCCTTGAAACATGAAATATTTCCTTTAGAGGTCATGAACGCAGTTTTGCCATATGTCTGGGGATAAATCAATTTAATCTAATTTACATGTAACATGAGTTACATTTTAATGTTTTTGAATCCTCAGTAAAACTCTAGCATGGTGATACACCACAGCTATAAAAATCATACTAATATATCCATTAGTGCCTAACAGGAATTTGTAAGGCTGAACAGAAACTTGTATGTAGCCTAGGAGTGTAAGCGTGGAATGGAGGCATGACTTTGCCAAACCCTCTAGGTATCAAAGTTTAATTAACAACTTGATGACCGGAGTGTTAAACTCCCTTCCTGGCCAGGCCATTTTTCAGTATTCAGCGCTGCAGTACTTTGACATTTATTCCGTCATGCAACGCTGTACTGAAAGGAATTTTATACCATTTTTTGGGGACAGATAGAGCTTTCTTTTGGTGGTATTTAATCACCACTGGGGTTTTTATTTTTTTAATACATTAAAGGAAAAATTACCACAAATTTGGGAAAAAACGGTTTCGCCTACAATATGTTATGACACATTTATTACTAACCATATTTTTTGGTAAAATATAAAAGATGGGGTCATGTCGGGTAAATCGGCACCAAACGAGTCAAGTCTTAAAATTGTGTGCACTCGCAAAAAACTACAATACCCAAAATTGTCCATAGGTGACGATTTAATAGCTTATACTGCTCATTAGTTTAGTGTTATCAGTGATTGATGGCGCTAGAATTATTGCTCGCACTCTAACGTTCGTGGCGATATGTGGCGATGTAATATGTGCGGCGCAATAGTCATTTTTGCGCATAGGCACACCCGACATGTATTTACGTTTATATGTGTGTATATGTGGAGGTAGAGGACACCTCTACATATAAAGAGTTTTTTAAAATACGTGACTTTGGTTTTGTGCGGCAGATCTTTTGAACAAAAAAATAAATTAAGAGTAAATGCAATCCGAAAGTTTATTGCAGTAATCCAAACATTTTCCAAAAAAAAAACCAACCAATATATATATATATATACCGTATATACTCGAGTATAAGCCGAGATTTTCAGCCCATTTTTTAGGAACCTGTTTAGATTACTGTGATAAACTTTCCAATTGCATTTACTCTGGTTTTGTGCGGCTGACCTTTTGAACATTCATTTGAACAAGTGTGAAGCACACTATAGCCTGCACCCAGAGTATGGACTGACTGCAGCAGAAGTTAGAATGGAGTGGTAAGTCTATGGAGCTTATTTTTTTTTTTTACTTTTACACTTACTGTTAATGTTATTGCTATCACATAGGGGGCTGGCAATCCCCGTGTGATAGCACAGGTCCTCTTTATGGAGACATTAGGGGTCTCTAATACCCCTAATGTCACCTAGGGACTCCAAAAAAGCTGATGAAGCAGAAATCTGCTTCACCAGCTTCTTCTCTGGCTATAGCAGCCAGAGAAATGACAGATGAATACGGAAGTGATGTAATACACACCACTTCTGCATTCAGAGATCGGTGAGATCAGCAGGTGGGAGAGTGCCTGCAGAGGGGACATCGAAACCAGAGAAAGTGGCGCTGAAGCGGGGGGGCGTACACTGCTGGGCACATACAAGCGATCGGACAGCAATAGATCCGCTCAAAGGCTTGTATGTAACAGCCCTTACCGGCTGTTTACACTTACAGTGTGTTCTGCTCATGCATGCACTAGGGGGCACGTGCGAGCAGAAAAAAAAGCTGTATATTTACGGCGCCCCGCTCTAGGGAGCTTGCCGTCCGGCCATTTGTTAAAAGTAGGTGGACGGCAAGTGGTTAAAATAATAATACAAATTCAACAAGGAATGCAGCATAAACATTATTTAAAGAGGAGCTCCAGTCAAATCTCTTTTCTAGTTTTTGGGTAGAGTAGGAAAACATGTTATTGAAGAGATTCAGTACTACATTCTGTCCACGTAACTGGTCTCATCACGAAGTGGGGAAATCAAAAGGTTTACAGTAGGAACAGAAGGTTAAGGGAAATCTACCAGTGGTGCGGCCTGTTCTAATGACAGCTATCAAAGGTAAAAATGTCCCCTACTATGTTTCTCAAGGTCAGAAGGTAAGAGGAAATTATCCTAATGGGATACAGACATCAATTTAAAAAAGTGACAGAGGTCCTAATTCTTCAGAACCCATTCAAAATCTAGAAGAAACATTTTGCTTTGAGCTATACTTTGATTAAATGTACATACTATTCAAAGTAGAAAAGGAATAAGGCAGGGTAGAGGGAGAAAGGTCCAGCTCTTTGTGGCTTCAGTTTTGCATTAAGGCATTGCTGTGGTATGTCAGCCTTCCCTCATTACCTTCTGGGGAACTAAGAACCCCTCTTGCTTACTGGTTTGTAATGCAGGAGAGGGATTCCAAAACACACCCACTCTAGGTTCCTTTCTGTCTTTCACATAAGAAAACCGGATTTATCAATTTCAGTAGCAAGACTTTTCTCAGTAAAGCCTGCATATTGTACACTCAGCAGACCCTTTCACAACATTACTATTATTTATTGTAACCTGTGTGAACTAGCAATTTAACCAATTGATTTCATTTGCTGCCTATATATCTTTAATATATTCTTAGTTATGGATAGTGTGGAAGTATTAAAATCCCTGTCAGGTTTTTGACATTTGTAGTCTTTTTTTTCCCTGCTGGATTGATTCACCCTTTCCATATTTAATGGTGACCATTTTATTACTGGGACTGAAAATAATGGGAGATCTAACATTTCACAATTGCCACTGTAACAGGAGGTAAATAGGGACACCTATTCTTGTTGCACTTGCCTAAGAGGGGATTTCATCTGCCATTGGAAGTAGCCTGAAACCACTGAATTCCCCATTCTTCATTCTTGCTTGCATAAGGACCACAGCCCAATAGCTTGCCAAGCAGATCAGCTATCTCAGCTTCTGTATTTTTCTCAGCCCATGTTTCCTTAAACCAGGTGACCAAACAATTATCATCCCCATGTTGTTGCAAGGAGTGTGCATTTCAATGAACTATATCTTATTTGACAGTTGATGAAATATTATTGGTTGTGAAGGAGAAGGCAAACAGCTACATTGATGTTAAGCTAATGCGTTATGGTTTTACCTGTGAAATTAGTTTTCTGATTTAAAGAGTTCTCATAACAACTCACCCAAATTTGCTTGGCATTTTATGCCACATCCACCATATATGTAATAAGGTTAATGTGCACCAGGTGAATGTGGACAGGCGCCAAATGTTACTTTTACAAACAGCTGGACAGAGCTCTCCATAGTGCTGAAACAGTTCTTACATGTGGACTGGTATCAACATGGAAGGGGACTGCCTGCTCATTGCCACCTTTCCATAGAATTAAGGCATGCCTGGTGCACTGTAGTGGTTATGTATGGAAGGAACAAACAGGATGCACTTTTTTAATCTGTATAAAATATATATAAATAATTGGTAACCCTATAATTGTATTAAAACCAGAGGTCCCACACTCTTGATGGGCATTTTCCTTATAAATGCAATGATTTGATATGTCAGCCCTCGAGACAAATATATTTTAAAACATATGTTCAGTGAAGGTAGCAATCACCCTCTTATAAATGTACAAATGTTACAGTTGGCATCTTCTTTCCCATACTAAGGCAGATGTTGGTGAATATCAGTGAATGCATTGTTTAACAGGCTAAAGCAGTGTTTCCAATCCTTTAAAAGTATACAGAAACCTTGAGGGAACCCCAGTCTAAAATGTTAAAACGTAGAAAATGACTTGTGGCCCCTCCGAAATCCGTACCAGACCCTTATCCCAAATAGGGGTCAGGTATGGATTTTATGGGGGGAGCAAGAACACAAAAAAATCAGGAGCCCCTGTTTACATCAAACCCCTTACATTAGAATCCCTCTTTACATCAGGAACCCCCCTTCAATTTTTTCCCCCCCAATGTTGCATTTATAAACACATAACTGCACATACAGTTGAATATACAGCATTGTAAAAGTAATACATCAGGTATGTCTCGTCAATTAAAAAGAACTGGTCAAACATGACACTGAAAAAGGTCTAGAACACAATGTATTCAGTAAATGAACCATATACTATATGCCATTTCAGATGAGCAGTTGTCATAAGCATCATATATTGCGCCTCCTTACAAAGGTCTCCTGTGAGCCTCAAGTTCTTACCATCGTCTGAGAGCCCCATCATTCCGCAAACTTTTGATCAACTGATAGACGTACAAAATCATGGTACTGCTGTATTCACAGATATGCTGTATTCAAAACCTCTGGTCTGAACTTTGTTATATGGCTAACATCATTTATAACAAATGTACTGTACATTACGTGGGACATACCCAACTCTCTCATTCTGGTTACATATTCTATCCATATTGATAAGTCGCGCCTTGTGTAGGAGAGTGGGTAGAATCCCACCTCAGTATGGTATCTCCCGGACTGGACAGAAAAGTCTTAGGAAGCTGGGGTCAGGTAGAAAGAAGAGGTGAAGGAGAAGGGCAAAAGGCAGGGATAGATCATGGAGGAACCCATCGCGAAGGACCCATCCACATGGTACACATGACCTCTCTCTCAACCCTGCACTGAAGAAGCAGCCAGGTTTGTAGCCATCACTGAGAGATAGTCAGGGGTTGTTGTAAAATAGGACCACGGTCTCCAGACCGCTCGGAACTTCTCCTCCACATTGTGGATAGAAGCGGTCAGGTCCTCCATACAGTATATCTCATCCACAATGGAGAACAACAATCTAATTGTGGGAGGTCTGGATTGTCTCCACAGCAGGGGTACACATGACCTTGCTGCATTCAGCAGATGTATAGTCAGAGATTTTTTGTAACGTTTAATAGTGAAGGTGGACATGTGCAATAGACAGACCGCTGGATCGTCTGGTAGGGCGTCAATCACCATCCGGTTTATCGTTGCCCTCACATCCGTCCAGAAAGGGCGAAGGCCAGGACACTGCCAGAATATATGCAGCATGGTACCTGGAGCCTGTTCGCATCTCCAACAGGTCGAAGGGATTGAGCCATTCATCTTGGTCAGTATATACGGGACTCTATACCATCGGGATAAGATCTTGTATCCCTGCTCCTGGAATTTGCTCGCCAGAGAGGATCTGTGAGCTAGGGATAACCCGTACATCGTTGTTGCTCAGAGAAGGGTCTACCCAACTCGGATTCCCATCTCCCGAGAAAGGGGGGGCAATATGACTGAGGCGGCAAGCAGACCTGTTTATAGAGGAAAGAAAGGGCATGGCGGATTGGGGCCCCTTGATGACACATGGACTTGAATTCCGTGAGGCGACGTGACAGCCCCCGCAGCCCGGGCACAGAGACAAGAAAATGGCGAATCTGCCGCGCACTCCATTCGTCCAGCCCCGGATCGGTCAAGTTCCGAATGGAGTCAATGGACAACCAGGTGCCCTCCGAGATAAAGTCAAGGAGGCGGAACTTGCCTACACTCAACAGTCTCCGGACTCGGCCACTCTCCAGGCCTGGAGGGGAATCTGGGTCCCCAATCACCGGTATCATGGGCGATGGGTGGGGAGAGATACCAGAGCTGTCAAGAGATGTCCGAGCACCCTCAGCGTAGGGGCAATGAAGGGATGCGAGGAGATCTCTGGAGGCAGCGGGGAGGTGAGCCACGCCACACTTGAGAGCGGTGCTCGGGATTCCGAGAGTTCCATCCCCACCCATTGTTTCTGATCTGTGTGACAGATGCCAGTCCAACAGCCTGGCAAGGTGGGACGCCCTGTAGTAGAGTCTAACATCCAGCAGGTCCACGCCCACCCCACCCCCCCGCTCCTTGGCAGGACCAAGAGGCGCTAAGCCAGCCTAGGACGTCAACTTGCCCACACAAAGGATACATATAATAGTCTCATTTGGGAGAAAGAATTAGGTGGTAAATGGATCGGGATTGCCTGGAGGATGTATAGAATCCTGGGAAGAATTGTCATTTTTAGGGAGGCGCAGCGACCGAACCACGTCAGGGCCAGGTCTTGCCAATTTGAGAGGTCCTGTTTAGTTTTATGTAGTAAGGGCGCATAGTTTTCAGCGTACAACCGGTCTGGGTCAGCTGTAACACGGAATTGGATGGAGGATCTCACGCAGTCTAGCTCTACGGAGGGTAAGGTGATATTTAGCGCTTCCGACTTGTTCTGATTCACCAGAAAATTGTAGAGCCCTCCATAGGTGGCGAACGTCTCCAAAAGGGTAGGCAATGAGGTCATTGGACTGGAAATGAAGACCAAGTCGTCCGCATATGCTGCTAATTTGTGCATCCCCGATGGTACTCGCAGGCCCTCAATGGATTCTTCCGCTCTGATGGTACTTAATAGGGGCTCCAGTGTGATGATAAAAATGAGCGGGGACAGGGGGCATCCCTGGCGGGTACCATTGGAGATGGAAAAGTACTCGGAACAAGTTTCATTAACTCTCACCGCCGCCGATGGGGACAAGTACAGGACCATGATCCACGAACACATATGTGCACCCAGACCAATATAACGAAGCGTGGAATCAAGGAATTGCCAGTCAACTCGGTCGAACGCCTTTTCAGCGTTGATGGACAGGAGCATTAGAGGGCATGAGCGGCTGCGTGCTGAATGTACGACATTCAGGACCCTGGTGATATTATCTCGTGCCGGCACGAAGCCCACCTGGTCAAAGTGCACGCGGGCCGGTATATAGGGAAGAAGACTGTTTGCCAACATTTTGGCATACAATTTAAGATCAGTGTTTAACAGTGCATTCGGAGCGATAGCTGCCACAGAGGGAGGGGTCCTTGTCCGGTTTCAGGGTCACCGTGATGTGTGCCCGCAGAGCATCGGCCGGTGGGGCACCCAACGAGAGAACATTATAAGCTTCCAGAAAATGTGTGGAGAGAAGGTGCCCAAACGACGAAGTACAGCAAGGTGAATCCGTCCGGACCTGGAGCCCTCCTTCGTTTGGACTGCTTAATGGCCAGATTCCATTCCACCTCCGAAAGTGGGGCCTCATGGAGATCCCTCGCCTGCTGGGTCAATGTTGGCATTCCCGACCGCACCAGAAAGGCCTCTATAAGGGGTCTGCAGTCCGCCTCTCCCTGTTGGAGTGGGGCCTGGCTAAGGTTGTATAAGTGAGCGTAAAAGTCCTTGAATTCAGAGGCTATATCCTTAGATAACAAAGTTTTAGTGCCTTCCCTGGAGATAATGTGTGGGATGTACAGAGCCCTCGACAGGAGTCTGCCCGGCTTGTTAGAATATTCGTAAAAGGTGCATTTACAGGTCACTAAGCGTTGTTTAGTGCGTTGATAGAGCAGGGAATTCAGATCGCTCCTCGCTTGTTGAAGAGCAATCTGAGAGGACTGTGCCAGGGAACGTTTGTGACAAGCCTCCAGTCTATGAATTTGGTCTGACAGTTGAGAGATCTTTTCTGCCCGTTCTCGTTTGCGACGCGCCCCATGTCGTATAAGGACACCCCGTACCACACACTTATGGGCTTCCCATACCATTGAAGGGCTGGGAACCGACGTGGAATTGGATGCAAAATATGTCCTAATGGCCCTATCCACATCTGCCTTTATCACCGAGTCCTGAATGAGAGATTAATTCAGATGCCAAGAGGACACTGTGGAGCGCTGTGGCATCACGGCTATGTCCATATGGATGGGGGCATGGTCCGACAATAGAATATTGTCTATGATTGCCGAGTGCAAGGTCGGTAAGGCCCTATGACTCACAAAGAAAGTGTCTATTCTGGAATACGTCTGATGTACCTGGGAGAAGAATGTGTAGTCTCTGTCCCCGGGATGCAGGAACCGCCACGCGTCTACCAAGCGCAGCCCATGCAATTCTGCCTTCAGCTTCTTAAGGTATGCGTAGGAGAGGTGGGAAGCTCCCCTAGAAACATCCATTAGCGAGTCCTGGGCAAAGTTCATGTCGCCCCCCAAGATCAGGGTACCCTCCGAGAAGTCAAGCAGTAAGGATACTACGTGTCTCAGGAAGGTCAATTGGTCCGAGTTGGGCAGATACATATTGGCTAGAGTAATTACATTCTCCCCCTACTCGGCCCTTGACAAAAATAAACCTACCTTCCGGGTCCCGTTGGAGATCCACCAGACTCCATAGCAATGTCCTGGCCAACAGAATACTTACCCCCTTGGATTTTGATAGGGGGGAGGGAGAGTGATAAGCCTCAGGGAAGTCCCGATTGTGAAGGCGTGGAATCATTTGGGCTTTAAAATGGGTTTCCTGTAAGAATACCACTTGCGATCTCGAGCGGCGCAGATCAGCTAGAAGTCGGGATCGCTTCTCAGGTATATTCAGACCTCTGACGTTGAGCGATGTGAATCTAATCATCGCGTCAGGACTCCCCCTTGGGGCGGGGCCCCCGAGTCACACCATGTCTATCAGGAAAAGAGGAGGGGAGTAGGGGTGGGGGGAGTAGGGTAGAGGAGGGATTATAGAGGCCCAAGGCCGAAGCAAGAGGAAGCAGGTGGTAGGCAGTAAAGAAAGCAGGATAAAGTAATAGTACTGTGGCTATGGGTCAGCTACTATTTAACACACCTGCACCCTCGTTGAGGGCAGGAGATGACCTACTGGGGGACCTAGTATCACCTTAGTGGCACTAGGTATAGACAATCGGCAGTGCAGTAATGCAACAGTAGAATAAAGCTTGTAAAGCTCAAAACTTGTCAACAAAAGTTATTAAACAGGAAAACTTATAACGGAGTTGTGCTAAGTAAGGCCGGGACGGCCAAAAGAACCACATTTTAAAAAAACATTGAAATGCTGAGTGTCAATGTAAACAATGATATCAGCCCATTACCGCTCTACCCCGGAATCTGTACTTTAGGCCGGGACTCAGAGGGACCCCCGGGGGTAGGTGGGCCTCAGCCAGCGCCTCATTGTAGCCACGAGGAAGGGCCAATGTATCCAAGGCAGACCACCATTCCCCAGATCGGTGTCGGAGCCCCGCTCCCGTTTGCGTATTGCAGGAGACGCTATACACACATGTAAATGTATAATATGGATAACATACAACTTCAGTCCGTTAGGACATGACCCTCAGGACAGGGGGGGCCTGCAGAAAGACCCCCCTTCAAGCCCCCTTTACATAAGAGAAAGGCATAATGCTGTGTCAAAATTTCGAGGACCCCCTGAGGAAGCCAAAGGGCCCCCTGTGAGCTAAAGTACATGGTACAGTGTTTTATGAATAGAGTGAATGTCCCGTGAATTGTGGGTGAATGTCACATTAAATCCTTACATTTACACCTGTGTGTGTGCAATATAATTTTTGTTGGCTTTCCCTTTCAGAAGCAGCAGCGCAGTCACTCCTGCTGTGTGTCAGTTTTGAAATTTTAGCTAATGAAAAGATGTCAATTGAATTAATAAAGAAATTATAGGCAATTGCAAGCAGTAGTGAAATGAGAGGTTTTACATTTTCAGAGTTCTTGGGTCACTATAAAATGGTGTCACATTTTTGCCTTAACTATCTAAACCTCTCGGACAAAGGGATCTTTACTAAACTCAGTAATTCCTTCAATACCATGAGTAAACCTCTATTGCAAGAGTGATGGGTAGTCTTTAGAGGCTGACAGTCTGTTCAGCATGCGGGCTGGAGCAATACGATAGACCGCATTGCTGATTGCCTTCTAATCACCCATTTCTTCAAACATAGGAAATGTACTCACTCCCCCAATCTCATCTAGCGACATAGCCTTCCATTCTGCCTGCACTTTTATCAATGCATTTTTCATTCTCATACTAGAACTTCCTATTCATTTTCCAAATTATTTTGTTTCTAGACAGTCATTTTCCTGTTTGTCATTAGCTCCTAAAATGACATTCTTCATTTCTCTGTGTTCTTCCTATTTCTGTCAATTTAATGGAAAAGATCGCTCAGGGCACTGGCCACATTCACCGTATTTCTAGCTCTGTGATTAAAGTCTACCGTATCTGATAGTGAGAAATGCTTTCTTCTAGTGTACCCAAACTGGTCCATGACAGATTTGATTATCACTCTGGAAAAAGAAACACATAATCCATCCACAATTTGCTCATTTTTGGGGCCACTGTATGCAAATATTAGAATGAAAATTCCCTTTCTGCTTTGTACTGAAAATAGGCCAGCAACAGCCCACTATTAACATACTGCTGATTTCCTCCAAAAGACTTTCAAATACTAGCTCCTTTTTTTTTTTATATAACAGTACTGCACGTCAAGATGTACATGATAAAAAACCCGTGATCTGGAAAATGTATAAAAAGCATAAGGAAACAGAAAATGCACAAAAAAAAACTAAAAACAAAGATTTTTTTTTCTCCTTTCCTATATTATTCTTGATGTAATACACCACAGGTTTTTCAAAAGGGAAAATCTGCTTAGCTGGCAACTCTTAAATATGCAAAACAAATGCATGAAAGAAGGAAAAAGTGGCGACTGTATGGAATTTTAAATATTATGTAGATATTGTAGACTTGATTAATCAATTCCACAGTGGTCACCTGCCATTTCTGCACCATAAGGTTTCTACTGCCTTTTCTTCACCCTTGTGAACAGCTTATTGTAATTGCCACATCTCCCTAGTTTAGACATTTGACTTTAAAACAGAAATTTAAAAAAAAAAAATTTTTTAAGAATCATATTCTTAACATGTCAGATGAATTATGGTTACTCTCAAAACTCATTAATCATAGTTATAACAGTAGCAAAATAAAAAAAAAAAATACTTTTTCTCCTTAGCTCTGGGAAAATAATCTTAATACATCATAAATGTAATTTTGCTCTGAAGCACAATTGCATCACTGGCATTAAAAATTAAGCTGCCATCACAACGTGTTTTTGTCCACTGCTGCATTTTTCTGCGTTGATGCATAATGAACATAATTGCGGTGGAAACAGAAAATGAGGAATTGGGTCTGTTGAAAAGATCATGATTGCTCTGAATAAATTTGCAGGGGAAAAAAAGCACCTGAAATGGTATATGTTGATATATGTGCTCTTCTCACGGAAGACAATAATAAAGGAGATCTATAAAGAAGCTATTTAGTGCTATAAAAACATGTTTGCCCTTATACATTCCCTCCAGTGTAGAGGACAAAATGAATGGATTCAAGGGAAAGAAAAGTCATAAGCTAATGTGTTTGAGAAAGAAATTTCTCTTCTGACTATATGCAATCAATAAGAACTTTCAGCTGTGGATAGATTATATATATATATAAATATAATTAGTAACCCACAGCCTCCAATCGGAAATCAACTTTTATGTAATCCCTTTTTTAAATGATAAACATAGTATTACCAGGTAACTAAACCATGCTCTCCTTTTCAATCTGAAAAATAAAAATAAACCAGACTCCAGATGTAGAAGCAGTCGTACACATTCCCAGCTTGGTAGCAAGCAGCTAGTCATATCTAACAGGATGGCAGCTGCACACTGTAGCCCTGATAGCCTATAATGGGTGCCCCATCTCCCTGAAGTGACAGGGTAGAATGGGACCCATAATAGCTTATGAGGCTGAATGATGAACGCACTAAATTGAACAGGAGTCCACTGTACTCCTGTTGCGGTGGATACCCAAAGGCTGCCTAGCCAGGGCAGTGTAGAGCGACTCCTGAATTTGAGGTCTGGTTAGTTATACGTTTAAATGGAAAGGATGGCCTCAGGAGCATGCTTTATTTATCGGTCACTTATACTATTCATCATTTTTAATATCACTATAAGGCTGGGAAAACCTCCCCAAAATGATAGATTTTCTCCCAAAATGTGTTTAATAGCTTTCTGAATGACAGTAGTATATTCTGAATTTCTGCTGCTTGCAAAGAACCCAACAGGCGTTAAAAACCCTGGTGCCCAAATATTAGCCTGCAACAATGCCTGCCTCCTTCCTACATAACACATTGGTTATCTGTGGCCAGGTGAACTTTGCATGGCCTGCTGCACAGATTGACTGCTGTACTACAGATAATACAGCAGTTCTCGGTATAGGTCTTAAGAGAGAAGGCAGCAAACCTAACTGAAGATGCATGTAAAGTTAGCTAAGCCTTTAATGGCCACTATGTTCTCTAAAGGGGGATCTAGGTTGGTCATCATGCCAGAGACCCTTGACCACCAACCCGCCTTTAATGTGCACCATATATTTAGCTGGCAAAGGGGGGTAATTTACGTAAAGGCTTTCCTTTCCCTACAATGATGACAACTCTAACATCCGCTGTCCACCAAATCACTAGAAAACTACTCATGGAATAAAAAAGGAAAAATGTACAGTATGTCAGTCAATAGATCACGGCTGAAAGTAAATTCCTGATTGGTTGAATATGGGCTACTGCACATCTTTCTTCTCTGAGACAAACTATTGTATACGATCTTTGTAAAGTGACTTTTTAGAACATGCAAAAAAAGGAAGCAATCTCCAGAATGAAAAATAAACATTTATAGAGAATGCAAAGACGGTGTACAGATACACAGGCAAACATCAGCTGCTAAAAAAAAAAAGTTACTGCATAAAGAATTCACAGGAAGCATTGCAGATTATAACAAAACATGTTATCTAACAAATAGAATTATGCATATGGACTTTAGATTTTTAAGGTTACAGTGACACTAAACTCAGGAATTAAATCTTAAAAATGCATTCAAGTAAAAATGCACTCTGGAGGATCGCTACTTTTGTTCCCCATGGTCCTGTGTGTGTTGTAAAGTAGCCACTATTCCAAGCTCGTTCCCGTGATGGACTACAATCTCATGTTTAGTTTACTAATTTGTAGGGATGCACTGAAGCATATAGGCCGAAAATGGCACTTTTGGCTGAAATTGCAGTGCATGCCTAGTTTCTCTACCAGCTGTGTGCTGCTCTGTATCCCCACTTAAACAGCGCAGCACCCAGCGTGGAGGAGAGAAACTGTCAGGAGTCGAGCGGTGGGGGGTAGAGCGCAGTCACAGGAGGCTAAGTTCTCCTTCTGCACCGTCCCGCTCAGCCTCCTGTAACAGATCAGGAGAGTGGTGTGGGGGCGGAGACAGCTGTCACAGGAGGCCAAGCGAGTGTTGAGGGGGAGGAGTCAGCTGTCAAATGCAACGGAGCTCTCCCCCCCGCCCGCTCGGCCACCTGCAACAGCGAGTCAGGATGGAGAGCAGTATACAAACATTCTGCAATCAGTGATCGCTGAATGTTTGTAAAAAAACTGGACATAGAATGAGTTACTATGTACCAGTTATGAATGAATAGGAAGTGATCTCCCTTACTTCCTGTTCATTCATGATTGTGTACATAGTAACTCACACTATCTCCACAATTTATGAATGAACAAATGAACAAGAACACTCAGTATAGAGGCTTCCTGTTCATTCAGTGCTGGGGCTGCAGAAAAAGAGATTGAGGACTCTCTGTCCTCAATCTCTTTTCTATTGTAAAAGGGAAATACCAGGGTTCTGTTTTGACCCCTGATACTTCACCGAAGCAAGTAAAGCTAAAAAAATTTAATAAAAATTTAAAAAAAATTGATAAAATTTTAAAAAGGTTTTGAAAATGTTTTTTCGGTTTCGGCCTGATTTTTTTAATTTTCGGTTTTGGTCTCAAAGTTTAATTTTGGTGTACCTCTACTAATCTGTATTGAAGTTATAATCCATCACGGGAACAAGCTTGGAGCGGTTTCTACTTTATAACACATGGGACCATGGGGAACAAAAGTAGCCACCCTCCAGAAGGAAGGACAGTGTCAGCACCAATACAGAGATGATTTGAGGATCTACAGCTGAGTGATACACAAATAGGATACATGTTTGTTAATAGTTAAGGTACTTAAATGTATTTTTAAGATTTAACTCCTGAGTTTAGCGTCACTTTAAATAGAAAGGAAAAATGAAGGTATCTGAAAAAAACAAAGCTGCATGGAGAAGAAAACAAAAGTAATATACACCCTCAAATTCCACGCAAAGCATTGGTAATGTTGTGCAAGTGTCAACAAGACAGGTTTTCTAGTTTATTTATGTCGGCTGTAGTTACCAATATATACTCAGCATGCAGCAGCAAAACAGGTTTATGGCCATGGCTAATAACAGATTATTCTGTCAATCAATCCTTACTGAATACTTGCAGTAGAGTCATTACTGTATAGCAATCTTTTTAACAGAGAAGGTTTATTAGATCCCTAGGATAGAGTAAATCTTGGCTCCAGTAATATATGTTGTTATCTTAATGAATTGTGACTGTCCACAAGAAAAACATTTTTCAGTTTTGTTTTTATTTTTTCAAAGGGAAGCAGTGCTGTCATAGATGACTTACACAACAGTTCTCTGGGGAAAGCTAACTGCTGTATACACATTGACTTGAAACAGCTCCACATAAAAGGATACTACACTGGTTAGTTATATCAAACTATCTCTCTGAACTGAAAAGAAAATCTGTTCAATAACCATGTAAGAACCGTTTTAAAAAGGAATGTTGACCATGTAATGTACCTTTAAAGCAAAGCTATACTTAAATGTTAACTTAAGGTGTACCTGTATTCATGTCAGTAGATGTAACCTGTTATCACAGTGTTAGTGCAGGCAACCAGAAGAGTCTGCACATATCCTAAGTTATTTTCTACAGTGTCCCGGGAGTTCCTAAACCTAAGGCGCTTCAATATGACAATATTGGCTTCATCTAGAAAGTAGGCATATGGCCTACCCTCCTCTTGTGCATCTCTATTGGTCCACCATTTGGGACAAGGACTCTTACAGTCCAATAGAAAACCGTAAAAGGTAGGAGAAGGTGGTGTCATGCAAACTTTGCAAGTAACATTATTTGCACATTAGAACATTCTGGGTTTAGGGTTTTTAGGGGAGCTATAAGATAATGACACACTAACACTTTGATGCCAGATTATATCTGCTAAAATAGGTACTTATTCTCTTTAAAGTAACACTTTCCATAGCTAAATGTTCATCTGCAACATTAATAAAAGGCATTTACACACCAGTGACTTTCAATGTCCTCTTGAGTGCAGGATATTCTTATATGAAAATACTAACATTATATTTGACATGCAAAGCTGTGTGCTTCCTCACTACCTCCACCCTTCCCATACCTCCCCCTTGTACCCTATTATGGGTTTTTATGCATTATAGACAGGCACATTCACCAACAGGTGCAGGAAGTAGAAAGCCCAGCATATCATCGATCCAAGCTACCTCCAAAGCTGGTCACATGACTAAAGGCCTAGGCATTTGGTCTCATGGTTTCTGCTGAAGTGGAGGACCACCCAATCGGAACTCTGATCCTCCCCTTAGAGATTACGTGATCCAACGTAGAGGCTTCATCAACATAGCTTTAGGCAAACATGCAAGTATATGTGAGCTGTCAACAAATCAGAGCGCTCTCCTGCTCCATGTCTCTGAGGATGGCAAATATACTGTATTTCTCTGTTCAGCACCACCATTGTTTTAGCTGTTCCATCAGTATCCAACAACAGGGTTAGCACACTATCTGCAGGGTCACGTGCACTGTCACCTGAGGCCATTATATACTTCTGCTCTCAGCGGCCAGTTTGTGAGTACCCAAATATTTTCTTGGTGTGTTTTTATTAAGTTGGCTCAGTTGCAGTGCAACATGTTGGATTACAAAGACAGGCACAGCTGTGCTAGATTTTATGAATAAAATCACTACCATGATAGTTGTCAGAACGCAGGGGCCATAAGTGTACCTTTGTACCATCCCATCCTAAGTATTTATCGGTCATACCTGCAGCTGGGGCAGCCTGTAAGCCTTTAGCTGTCAATGGGAGGTGGAATGAGGAGTCTCACAAGTCCAGTCTGGAGGAGTTTGTACCCGAGAAGCCTCGGCCTGCTGATATAATTCACTAAGATAAATATGCCATGTTGAATCTTATTGATTTAGTGCACACATGTATAAAGATGAAACAGTGTGGTCAAAACCGCTAATGTTACCAATCTGGATAAAAGACCCCCAAAACCTTTCCAGTACACTCCTTCATTCAACCTTTCCTGTACAGAAAATGTATTGCCCCTGAAGCTATTCTTTCCTCAAAATTGTTTTTTCTAAGCAATATCCACTTAAGAAGGCTTTTATTAAAAAGTGGGCTGTCCCCACTGTGGATCCATCTAGATAGGAGCCTTTTGATTCAGTGATTTCTATATTCCTAAAAGCTAGGAAGTCTACCTCCAGCAAAATCTACCTTCGGATATGGAATGCATCCTAAGAAAATACTTGATGAGAAGAATGTTGTCTTTTTTGCAATTGGCTCTCCGTACCTTTAAGGGTCAAATTTTACCCCTTGCTACCCTGTTCCAACGATCATTGAAATAGGAGCTTTCTTGTTTTGTACTGCCACCTATATACAATAAAGTGGAAGAGCTAATACTTTTTTTAATAGACCTGTGTATGAATACAGGCAAAGGTTTGAGGTTCCTCTGAGTTGCCAAAGGAAGTTTTATTCTGGCACCAGGCAGCAGATAAGGTGTGCGATCTTGGACTACAAGTGTCTCTGGGCAGACACTGACAGGGAGCTGGCATAGTGCAGATTCATGAAAAAGTATATACAATACTCAGATTAAAAAGTAAACTCAGTGGACTAACAGGCGTTACCACAAGATTGCTTCCTAAACTGGATTAAGTCAATGCCAAATTTAAATGCTGCCTGCAGCTGCACTTTAAAGAGAGCCTGTCACCAGACTTCACTTTTAGTTTGAAAACCTTGCAGCAGAAGAGGACAATAAGTGTCAATTACTGTCGATGTCAGCCCCTGCCCCATTCCCCTATGTAGGTAGACAGCCCAAGTCTGCACAGCTATGTGTTAGCACATGTTAGGGTTTTAGACAAAAACAGTGATTTATTATCTGTTCACCTATGAAGCTATAAACAGAAGTGCCAGCTAGAGTCATTAGTGCATAAGAATGTAACCAAAGTAGGAGGTGACTGTAGTACATGCATAGTGGACGAGGTCTTATTGCAGATATTATTCAGTGGTCTACTATGTGCGAGCTCCTACTATCCACCTCTCTGCCCTGTTATCAATGCTGCCCGGCGCCAAGTGTCAGCTTGAGGTGGAGTGGGGGGGGGGGTACAAGTGCGAGGGAGCTACATCCATACGTGCATTGCTTGCAGCTCCCTCGCGTACCCTGTAGAGGTGCCTGGACCAGAGTGCTGTCACATTCTGGCTGCTGGCACCTCTACAAGGCACACAAGAGTGCTGTAGAAGCAGTGCACATATGAATGGAGCACCGCCACAACATGGCAGCTTACACTGGACCCCAGGCTGAGGATCCACTCCAGTTCTCGCAAGGTAGGGAGACTGGGTGGATCTTAAAAAAAATTGTAAAAACTAAAAAATTTTGGAGTGTGTATGTGTGTGTGAATGTCTGAGTGTGTGAGAGATTGTGTGTGTATGTCAGTGTTTTTATGGGCCCATTCACACGTACAGTGCGTTAATTGCACAGCAAGGTGCGATTAACGCACTGTACCATACAATCACAACTACTGTGCATTCTGGTGCAGGAGGGGTGTTGCGTTGCCATTCATTTGAATGGTACTCCAAATGCACCTCCCACCTACAGTTCGTACACCCGCATCGGAACGCGTGGTACCCTAATGTCATGCGTTCCATTGCAGTGCGACTTGGGTCGCGACTTAATGACCAAGGACAAATGTGGGTCCTGAGGTTACACAGGTTGAGAACCACTGAATTAAATGACAGCTCTGAGTCTGCCTGGGGATGCTGATGTCACATCAATGGTGGCACCTAGCAGCAGTCTCCGGCTTGTTCAACATCATAATATCATCATCAATATTTACATTATTCATGATAATTAAATGCATGAAACAAGCCAATTTGACATATAATCTTATGTGAAGATTAGTGGTGATATTATTAATGTGGGAACCCGGTCTCTTTAAAGCATTAGATTTAGTGCTGATGGAGAATAAAATCCTTGGGTCTGTATCAAGGTGATGTTAGTGTGACTGCTTCTCTGCAGTTAAGGAACTTTAATAAAAAACTTGCAAGAGTGTAATATATTATGCAAAGATTATCCCTGCTGATATAAAAAAAATGATGATTTGAATAATTAGAAGACATTCATAACACAAATGCACATCTTCAGACAAGTTACATTTTCCAGAGGCTGGATTCAGACTCTTTCCATTCTTCGCCCATCAACATATGGAAGTTAAAAGGCTTAAAGTACTCCAAGCGATGACTGTAAAACAAAAGAAGATAAAGCATGGTTCTAATTTTGTTAAATACATTGATAAGTGGATACTCTAATTCGTGCAGCTATTATTTAATTTTCATTATACACGTGACTAGCTAAAAAAAAAAAAACTGAAGCACATTTCATTTCAGCTTAACTGGTTACATATCCTGAATCTGTTCTATCAAAAAAACTTATCGTTTGCTATAGTGTAGAATTATTGGAACTGATCTATAGTTGTTGAATCAAAGGAAAAACAGAGTCTGTACCCAAAGAAGCCAATCAGGTGTAATGTCTGGAGGACATTGATTGTGTGCTGCACATCTCACAGCACCTATGGGCTGTAGAGACCATTAAGTTAAATAAAATGGAGGCAGGAAATAAGGCACAGGATAAGTAAATTGTATTTTTGCCTGCAAGCCCCAGTCCAGGAATCCCCTCTCTGAAGAAGCTAAGAATCATTTACATTGATCACACAATATTACCCATAACTAAAGGTGACCATACACTTTACAACCATCGCAAGACCTTAGTCTTGCGATGGTTGTAAAGTAATTAAAAAAACGTACGATCTGCCCATCTTGGACAGACAGATCGTACTTGCGATCATCTCAAGCCCGCCCCGCTGAGGGGCGGGCTTCCGATGACCACAATGCTGAACGGGCAGTGTGCGTGTGCGCACACTGGCCCGTTCGGCATTTGTCTCCCGAGCATGCCACAAACCAGCCGAAAATCACAAGATTTTCGGCTGGTTTTCGAACATGCTCCTTAGACAAAAGACGTGCGACCGTACAGTAAAGACGGTCGCACGCCTTCCATACGCTTTGCGATTATCGCACGATCGTGGGATTTCCCGCGATAATCGCACAGTGTATGGGCACCTTAAGAGTTAGCCAAAGACGCATTAAAAAAAAGGACTGATGTGGCCACATACTCTTGGCATTATAGCCACCTTTATTCTGCACTGCACATCAGTGCTGTCAGTCAGCATAACTTGGTGCAGTAGGTGGGTACATACATAAATGCACATCTCTCCCACTGCAAGCAAAGGAGGGAAAATGCTTGCTTGTGTGTAATTATTAGACTAGCTCATTACACTGAACAACATGCTCTTCAATGAGACAAGAGTTCTACTATTATGAAGGAAAAGTTTCTTGGAAAACAAACCGACTGTCTATTTCTGTCCCTGTAAACCTTCTCCTGAAAATAGCTTTTACCGGTAAACATCACTGTACACATCATGTCAATAGCAAACAACTTTGTCAAATGTCTCCAGTCAGCAATTAAAGCCTGAACAGTAGCCGCGCTTCAGTTCCAGCTGTCTTCTTTGTTTCCCTTTGCCTTGAGAGCATTGTAAGAAGAAATCAATCATTGCTTTCACATACTAAAATAGTTGTCTGCATCAATATTGGCAACATGGCCATTTCACACTTACAAATCAGGTTGCTGACCCGCTAGTATTTCCTTTTCAGGTACTGGATAAAGTGACTCATAGGTTCTCTGTGAGCCAGAACCGTGTATAGCAAAGCCATTGAAACGGTCTACTGAAGAAGGGAAGTATTCCCAGGGCAGTAGCGCACAGCCTCTCCAGGTCACCTCTTTTATGGATGCTTCAAAGGACAGTGGCAGACACTCCTGTGCAGGGAATCAACCAGGATAATTTTACATATATACACTTATGCTCAGGATTACATAAAGGCCTTAGAAAAAACATGGTATGCATATTACAATATATCCTGCGGTTGTGGAAGCGTGAAGGACAAAGTCTCCTCATGACAAAGACAAATGTAACATGCTAACAAACACTGCTGCCAAATAGACAGGCTCATCCATATTTGCACAGAGGAATTCAGTGGTCTCATGAGAAATTGCTAGTTAGCTATGCTATATATGGATAGGACCACATGAAATTTCTCTGGGGAACAGAATTGTCCAAAAGAATTTGAAGACAAGTTACCTTTCATTGCTTATGAATGTTTAATCTGTGAAGGACAGGTATAATACAGTAGAATAGCGTACAAGGTGGTATACTGTAACATTCTGAAACAACAGAGAATAAACTAGGCTTTGAATACTAACACATCTATTTCGCTCTGATATACAGTATTTTAGGAGCTTGGTGCCAATACACATATTACAGTTCCAAAGGCCTCGATGTATATCATGACCGGAACGTCAGGGGATTCTCCTGTGCAGTTCAGATGTATTCCGGTTCACCATCACTAGCTACACCTGCAATAGAGGTTCATGATTTCCATTGTGGAATTTCCTCGTGAGGAGGTAATTGGATAGTAAACACACGAACAGGATGGGAAATGATGGAGGGAGGGCAGGGAGAATATTAATTTCTGTTTAACTGTAGAGCATTGTATATGTGTGCTTAATTCTGGAATTTTCAGCTAAAGGTGAACTTCAGACAAATGACTGAATATACAGTTTAAACACAAACTAAAAGCAAACTGTTTTACCTGTCAAAGCATTTGCAGTCCTGTTCAGCCACTCTTGTAATTCAGGCAGCACAGACAGAACCTCTCCTTCAGTACTGATTGAGTAGGAACACCCCCCCAGCTTGCTGACTGGCCAACAGCATCTTAATGAGTCACTATTTTGCTCACGTCATTCTCTCTGCTACATGTTCATTGCAGCAGAGCCTAACTGGATGACCATTCCTCTCCTTATCTGAGCCTTGATTTGCAGGAGATCAATGGAGGCTAATATCAAGACAAATTTAGGAGCCTACAATAGGTGTGTGTGTGTATATCTATCTAGATAGATAGATAGATAGATAGATAGATAGATATACACACACACACACACACATAAATATATATATATATATATACATACATACATACATACATACACACACACACACACAATACACACAATACACACAAGGAACTGCGCTTCTTGGTACTTTTATGTCTGCATGAACAGAGCTACATGTGTATTTTCTGAATGGATCTGAACTGGTATCAGCCTCTAGCAGGGTTGGAGTGTGAGATGGAAAGCGGTACAAGCAACAATCAGTTTTAGGCCCCGTTCACACTGAGCGATTTATGCAGCGATATCGCTCATATTTCCACGCGATATCGCTCTATGTAGCTTCTCCAATCCATTTCAATGGAGCTGTTCACATCTCGTCGCTCAATATCGCTTGTAGCTCGTCGCTGGTAGCTTGTTGCTCCTACATGACCCTTTTTTCAAGCGATTTCGAGCGATATTGCTCCCGATTGCATACAGCCCAATAGGGACAAGTCGCTCAATATCATTCGTCGCGCAATATCGCTCAAAATTGCGCGATTTTCATGTCGCTCAGTGTGAATGGGGCCTAAGTGTTGACCAGAAGCATTCTGATAGGGAAAGTATAGTGACAGAACGATGAGCTCATCATTGTGCTGCTTTTGCTCTTACTGTCCAGTCACAGGCTGGGGTGGGGTGAGTCTAGGACAACTTGGGCTCAGAGAAAGTGGGTTGAATAATGCTGGGCATCAGATTGAGAACATCTAAGAGTAGAAAAAAGTACTACATGAGAAATCTCTGAACTTGAAGCTGAAAATTGCAACAAAAGCTGGTTTAGTTATTTTAACTTTTGATGGGCTATTCAACTTTATCTTGTTATTTTTGTCTGAAGTTCTGCTTTAATTCTATTCTAAAGCTGCAAAAGAACTTAGTGGTGAACCAGAATTTTTGGTTACATGTTTTTGTGATCTTTGTTTAGCATAAGTTTTGTATTTTCTTATTGTTAAAAAGGAGAAATCTGAATTTCAAATTTGAAAGAAAATAAATTCACTACAATGGGAGTCAATTAGAAAATTGCAATACAAGCCACTTCCAATATAAGCTATCGATTGTTCTAATATACATGGTCAGTTCTACTTGATTTCATCAGCTCCGATGTTGAGTTTTCTCACATTTATTTGCAGCTTTTGTAAAAATTCACTAATTCTGTACTCATTTTTCAAAACCCATTAAACTTCTAATTCACTCGCCTGCAGCTATATACATAAAATGGAAAACAGTCAGCAAATTCTTTAAGAGGCTGCCAATTCGGAAGCATGCCTGGCAGAAGTGATGGCGACAGAGCAAAGGCCATCTTGCGAATTAGTAGGGCCGAAGGGATATCTTTGAGAGTTTCAAAGAGAGGCTTCTGCAGCGCTGACAGGACTATGTTGATGTTCTTCAGAGACACCAAAGTGCATACAGGGTGGAAATCATGAGCAACCAGACGTGACCAGTGAGGAGCAAGCAACTGAAAAAAGAATTGCCAAGGCAGAAATTTGATCCTTGATAGTAATCAAGGCTTGGCCTGGTCTAGGCAAAACTGGAGGAAAGATGAGGTGGTGTTTTACGGAGTATCTCCTGGGATATAACTTTCTTGCTGCGCACCAAGTGAAAAAAGCCTTCCTTGCGGGAGGTCGACTTCCTAGGCTACATGGTGTTCGAATGTCAGCAACCAAAAGGTCTCTGTCTTTTAAGACCTGGACTTCAACTGTCAGACCGTTAAAGCCAGTGACCGAGAAGCAGGGCTGAAAACCAGTCCTTGGGACAGGAGGTCTGGCCAATCAAGTTTTCACAGAGAGTCTGCAACTGAAAATCTTTAGATCGAGAATAGGGTGGACTTCATGGCGATGACCAGACAGGGACAGTAGTCATTTAAAGGGGATATGTGCCATCCAATCTTCCCCCTCCTGGTGGGCATAACCGCCAAACGGGGTCTTCAGGGACAGAGCTGCACTAAAATGGCCCACAGTCTTGGGCCTGTATAGCACCCCGTGGCAACTGCACACTCTGCACAAGGTGTCAAGGTAAGTGCACCACGCAGTATCCAGTGCTCCAAATGCATTGCAGTCTAGCCCCACATCTTTCTTCCGGCAGGGTCCAGGTATGGTCCACCATGGCTATGCCCAGAAGAAAACTGATGCGGATATGAGGTGCAGTGGCTGGGAGAATCTTAGGGAAACTTGCTAGAAGTGTTTTGAGCAGAAAAATGCCGAAAAGAATGTGCTTCTCTCAGAGCAGAGAAAAGGTGTCCATAACCTAAGGAAGCTATCAAAAAACTAGGGCAGGCTGGGAGTGGGAGGAATTATACAAGGCTGCCCTTACAGCTTTGATTTGCCAGTGTGCAATCACTTGAGGTAGGTGCATATCCCATGATTCCAGAAAATAACTCCCCGTTTCCTGTGATGTACGATAGAGAAATCAATAGCGTGGATTAAGGAATCACAAGTGCTGGATATTGTATTTAGGCAGCCACAGCATCCGCAGCTGTCTGAGTAACAAAACTGTATCTGATAGGATGCAGTCACTGTTCAGCCAATAAGTTTTCAATTTTTAAATCAACTTTTGCTGAATCAGCTGAAATTTGAGCCATCTATGGCCAGCTTAGTACCAACAGCACTAGATTCATCTAGTATTCTATCTGCAAGGAGTTTGGATGTTCTCCCTGTGCTTGTGTGGGTTTCCTACAGGTATTCTCATTTCTTCCTACACTTTAAAGACATGCTGTTAGGTGTAATGGTCCCGGTTTTAATTGGCAGGGACTGATGTGAATGTACAGTATGTAAAGAACTGTGTAAATTATCAGTGCAATATAAATGCCTATAAAAAACAAAATATATAACTGAGCATAAAAATACATACATGTTCAGACTGTAAAATAATTAATTTTATACACACTGAAACACTAAAGTAAATAATATTTTTGCTTCAGGAAAAAAAACACCATTTATCAATAATCACCCCTACACAAGTAATAGGCAATGAGACGTTTGTGTTTTAAAGAAGGGTTGTTTTCTTTGTGGCTACTATTACTACAAGTTTAAATGATCTTTCAACCAATGTAGATTTCTTATTACGTATGGGGCTATACAGATGCACTGAGCACTCTGTTCAAATTATCAATTAGGTATAATCATTCTGTGATGAAGCCAAGAGCCGTGGAGTGCACGAACGTTCTAAATTTGGCAAATCACCACTAATTACTCACGGAGTTAAGAAGAAAGGATGATGCTGAAGGTTTCTAAACTGTATTATGCCTAATCTTCGCCCGCCCTCCTGTTTTATAGCTGACAACTGTTTTGCGCAGAACATGCCAGCTTTAATTAGAAATTTCATTTTATTAAATGGCTGCTTGGCAGAGAAGAACTGTAAATGAAAGGAAGGGGGAATGGGAAGAAGGACTATCCTCCAGGTAGCTCGTTTTGGTTTCTGCAGTGGCGAATTGACGATTTGATTTTCTGCTGTTTTAAATGTTTATGATCCGTGTTTCAGGCTGCTCGGCAGGATTTGAAACTTCAGCAAAACCATTACCCTCACTTACCTTCCAAATATGCCTGCGTTGAGAGAGAAGAAGCACCAAATGGTGCCCGTGTCTGCAAAAATAAAAATTCACAGCAGTATATACTTGAGTCATTTTTTTATGTAAGTACCTAAACTCTACAGCTGGAAAGAGAGGCACGTAGAGCAGGTATGATTGTTTTCACACTGAGTACACAGCAGCACCTGCACAACTGCATTATACTCAGCCACTGCTGCACTGTTACTCATCATAAGATTATAACACATTCAGATAAAACAGCAACTTGCCCATCGCCACCTTCTGTTTTTAATATCAGACAACAAAAAAAAGCAGTGTGTGGTTTATGTTTTCTAAAATGAGACTTCTCTTTGTAGAGGGATACACACCTTGCTTTGCTGTTTGTTGCAACAAGGAAAGTGCAAAGCAGGCTAAACAATACCAAGGCTTCCCCATCTTGGGAAATTCTAGATGTTCCCCAGAAAAACTTCAGGGACAGCCTAATCATATAAATTAGTTGACTTTTCTTCCAGAAATAGAATAAATGAAATCTGTCACATAAAATAAATATGTAGATGAGAGCAGAGAGTGAATAGCCGAATGCAGCATTCGGCTCGGTCATTCTGTTCGCTAATGAAAACTGACAACAACAAAAAAAAAAAGACGGTGTGGGGTCCCCCTCCCAAATCATACCAGACCCTTTAGGTTAGAAGGGACCCCCGATGTAAAAATAAATAAATGTGTGGGTTTTCCCTCCAAAAGTCTTACCAGACGTCACAACTCGCTCCGTCTATTTGTTTTCATTACATGCCAGCTCACTGTCCTGAAATGGCATATAAACCAATGGGTGGAGCAATTCATGATGTCACGACCCGGTCCGCCATCTGTTTACATTAGTGAGTGGGGCTGTCAAATCTGTCATTTAGTGGCAGGCGTTCGTTCGGAGCAGATGGGTGAGCGGGCATCGGGACTTTTTTTTTCATCCCGTTCATCGTGATTGATGCTGGATTGCATAGCTGAATGACTTGATTGACCTTGGAATTACAGCGTTGGACGATTTTTTTTTTGACAAAGGACTTGCCGAAAACGGTGTTCGTGTTTTTTGTTAAATTAAAGGATTTTTTTCTTACGGTGTTGTATGCTTATTTACTTTTCACTTAACTCTTTGGTGCATGAGGGTTAACAACTACCCCTTACTCATTCACAAAGGGGTGGGGGCGGCATCTGGGTGCCCGCTTTATGAAAGGGGGTACCCAGATGAACCCCCCTGCCCGTAGACCCCCACAATCACCAGGCCAGGGCTATGGGGAAGAGGCCCTTGTCCTCATCTGCATGGGGACTAGGTACTTTTCCAGGGGGTCCCCCCTGGAAAAGCACCCTCCCAATACCAAGGGCATATGGCCTGGTATGGTGTGCGTGTGGCCCCACACTTTTTTTTTTACATTAGGGGTCCCTCCTAACCTAAAGGGTCTGGTATGAATTGGGAGGGGGACCCCACACTTTTTAAAAAATGTATTCTAATTCTCAAAACTTTGCAGGGAGCGCTCTCCTGCAACCGAAATCGAGCCCAAAGATTAGCCAAACGTCCGGCTAAATCCTTCGGCTCTTTAGTGAATACCCTAGTGAACCCCCTTAGTGTGTGGCTTAGCTGGCTTGACAAAAGTAGATTACTGAATTGACTTTTGTCAAAGGAGCCAGACTGCTGATTTTCGTCCAATGTCTCTGCAGCCAATAGGCTTCAGTCACTTTTCATGTACTCGGACAGTGGCAGATGCTCAACCTCAGAATACAATAGCCACAGCAGACTGAAACAGGGAAGCAGAGCTGAGAGAGTTGGAGCCAGTTGTTTGGAAAGATCATGACTGTTTGTGCAAAAATGTAAAGAAATACTTTGCAGGGCAACGTATATTTGTTTGATCTGGATTCATTACTGAAAAAATTGGAGTTTAATACTACTTTAACCCCTTCACGACTGAAGATCTACACTGTACATCTCCATCATTAACTGCCCAAATGACTGCTCACGTACGTGGGCAGCTATTCGGGACTCAGGAATGCTGGTAACTGCTGAGAATTAGCAGTTACCGTTCATTAATGGATGCCTCAGTATTGAGGCATCCATAATGAAAGAATTAAGCTTTTGTAAAAAAAAAAAAAAAGCTTTTGTAAAAGCTTAATTCTTACATTAATGAAAGAATTAAGCGGTTACAAATACCAAATGGCTACCGTGTTTCCCTGAAAATAAGACACTGTCTTATATTTTTTGTGGCTCAAAAAAAACACACTGGGTCTTTTTTTCGGGGTAGGTCTTATTTTTTTTTTAATGTATAACATAGTTACATAGTTACATAGTTACATAGTATTTGAGGTTGAATAAAGACATTAGTCCATCAAGTCCAACCTATTAGGATCTCATTCTAGGAGTAGAGGGTAATCAGGGGTGCCATACGTTTCCAGGAGCAATTTGGTAACCAGAATGAGCGAAGCGCGCTATAGAGGAAACATCGGCTTATGCGGCTCTGCTCCCTGCGTTGCCGCCTTGCTTCCTCTAGCGCTGGCTTCATTGGCACCGCTGATTCTCTCCCTCAGCTCTTCAAGTTCCCCCTTATGCCACCACCGGCCCTGGGAATGGTCACAACTAGGTCTTATTTGCGGGGTGGGTCTTATATTTGAGCAATTCCAAAAAATGTTGGGGTAGGTCTTATTTTTGGGGAAACAGTGTATTAGCGATCTGGTATATAACAGCTGAAATAGCAGAACAGTGTGCATACCGCTCTATTTCAGTTTTAACAGCTCTGTAGAGATCGGGACTTCTTGATGTGTACAGGCTGTTTGTTACATTCTTCAGCACAGAAACATGTAGCAATATATTTCTATGCTGAAACAATGTTTCAAGGCTTCTGATCGTCTGGGAATGATCAGAAGCCTTTAGCAAGATCTGAACCTGACATGCTGTCAGGATCAGTATCACTATGGTTATTATTAGGCATTAAATTAAATTTAGGAACAGCCAATAATAATCTAACATTAAAAAATGTATTAAATTATCAAGCAGTCATAGTGACTGCTTGATATAATTGACAAAATAAAAGTGTAAAAAAAAGTGTTAAAGGAGAACTATAAGGTAAGTGATTTACCCTGATCCCCATAGTCAGAGCCGACGTGTGACATTGAAACTGTCACACGTCGACTCTATAGATCAGTAAGTGAGCGAACACATACTGTCGCTCGTTCACTTAGGATCATCTCCCTGCAGAGAGTGGTGGCTGCCAGTCCACCGCTCCCCACAGGGATCCCCCCCTCCGCTCTCCGATCCTCCAGCGCTGACTGAAGAAGCGGACGGTGGAGGGCGCAGGCAAAGCTGGTTCTGCCTCTAGATGGGCAGAGCCCGCTGTCAATCAGCCAGCTGGGTGGGGGATCTCGACAGTATTGATGGGATCTGTCCCGGCTGCATGCTCTCAGTATATAGTGGGCAATTGCCCGCCATATACTGAGCTTTGGATCACGGGAGGGCGATAGTATATGTCCTCCTGTGACCCTAAAGAGATTTATGGGATAAAAAGGTTACCCCATAGTTTTCTTTTAAGTGTAAAAAATAAATAACAAAAAAATATACAAAAATTATAAATTATAAAAAATTAACCCCTTAGAATGAAAATGTTTTTCATCCTAAGGGGTTATTTTTTTTCATTTACCCCTCACGACGGCATTGTTCAAAGTATGTCGCTGTCCCTAAGTGTGACAGTTAGGGACACTTAATGACAGTGACATTGTAGGGCACCTTACCTAGACACTATTAGTGATTAGAGAAAAAAAGTTAGCTTTTAGTTTTAGGCCGATAAGTACACAAAAATCTATGAAATCCTAGGCATGTGAGGCGTTTCCAAATGAATTTATTTCAATGCTTTTTTTTTTAGCTGTGCTATTTTTCTAAAAAATAAAAATAATCAAAACTAGAGAAAAAGTGTTTTCTTTATGTGTTATTCATACTAAGTGAGGTGTTAGGCGCACGTATGGGATATAAATATATATCGCTATCTGTCCTCTCAAAAAAAAAAAAATATATAATATGTGTGGGTGCACTTAGTAAGAAAGTATATTATTCCCGTAGAAGAATCCCACAGCAAAAATTTAAAAAGTGCGTCAGTCATTAACAAACAGAAGTCTAAGGATCAAGCTACTTTTCCCATTGCACAGTATATTGTGCACTTCCTAACCTTCCCCATGTAACAATAGGGTTGCTTAATTATACTTACGGGCAAAGCTCAACTTCAAGATACTGTTCCTTTTCATGGTTTAAGAAAAATGCTTCCACCACTTGGAAAAAAAAAAAAAGTAAGCAATGTGTAAATAATAAGTAAACATGTTTTTCAGCACTGCAAAATACTGGAAATGTGTATATTTGCATATAACAGTGCAATATTTCAAACTATCTTTCCAAGAATATAAATGTATAAAAACCAGTGTTGATCTGATTTTGTTGGATTCAGAATTGCGTTTATCCCCATACATATCTATAGGAATGTGAAAGCAGGTCAAATTCAGATCAACTGCACCTGCAATAAATTTTGAATGAAGCATCTCAAAAGTAGAGATGACCTGGGCTTGAGTTCACCCAAGTCTGCTCAAAACTGTGACTGGCACCCCCTCCTCCCAGGCTTTTCAGTGGCAGCAGTTCAGGGACGTGCGGTCAGGGGAGGCAGGTGAGGCAGAAAAACAGTAGAAAGGCATCATGGCACACTCACAAACCAGCATGTAAAACAACTTGTCTCACCACTAAGAACAATGACAGAGGTTTGGATACACGTCTTCTGCAGATGATGTGAAAGCCGCACTGCCGCGCCAAGGCACCTCTTATAGTGCGGTCCTAACTCTAAACTATGAGAGTCTCCATCTTGGAGCACATGGGGGCAGAAGATTTTGTTTTGCAGGTGAGGCAGAGCCTCACCTAGAATTATGGAGGAAAAAGCGGTCAGCTTCATGTCTGAAGCTGACCCCTTTTTCTCCATTCAGATCAGCATCTAACAGGTTACACAGCAGGGAAATCCTCCCTGCTGTGTAACCTGCCATGGACGGAGCGCCTCAGCAGTGAAGAGCAAATGAGGGACAGGGAGGCTTCTCCCAGTCCTCCTTTACAGTAGTTTGGGGGATGGGGCTTCGTCAGATGGGGGTGGGGCTTCCGACAGTGGGTGTGGCTTCGTCCGGCGGGGGCAGGACGTGCTGGGGACGAGGTTGGGGAATGCCTCACCCAGAGCAAGAGGTACCACGTGTCACTGCAGCAGTTGCTGCATGGACTTTCTCTGTCCCTTTATGACATATAGCTGTATGGTGCCCCTCTTCTCAACT